>NC_133776.1:33133006-33217537 GCF_003597395.2 Chelonoidis abingdonii
ACTCGAATCTTAAGGTTTCGCGTGCCAGTAATACATTTTAATGTTTTAGAGGTCTCTTTCTATAAGTCTATAATGTAAAATAAACTATGTTGCATGTAAATAAATACAGGTTCTAAAATGTCTAAGACGTCTTAGACATTTTAGAACCTGTATTTATTTACATGCAACATAGTTTATTTTACATTATAGACTTATAGAAAGAGACCTCTAAAAATTAAAAATGTATTACTGGCACGCGAAACCTTAAGATTCGAGTAAACCTTAAATTAGAGTGAATAAATGAAGACTCAGCACACCACTTCTGAAAGGTTTCCAACTCCTGATTTAATGTATGTTTGTTTGCTTCTGTACTGTGTATGTTGCAGTATTGAAATTAACTCAAATTACTTTTTTTTTCTTCTGTAGGTATTACCCTTATCATTATGCACCTTACCTATCAGACATTCGCAATATCAGTAAACTCAAAATCCAGTTTGAGTTAGGAAAACCTTTCATGCCATTTGAACAGCTTCTTGCAGTACTTCCAGCAGCTAGCAAAGATCTGCTACCTAAATGCTACCAGGTAGGCTTTATAATTTGATTTTTACCAGTTTTATCATATACTACAGACCCTCGCTAGAACGCGCGTCCATATAGCGCGAATTCGGTTATAGCACGGGACTGCGCATGGATCCCAAATTTAATTACCGTCATTGGAATCCATGGTAAGGTGGTCCCTGCTATAACGTGGTTCCTGCATTTATGCGGGACCACGCATGGATCCAGAACCCCATGTTCTAGAGGGGGGTTGGTATACCTATTATTTTTTAAATAAGAAACTTTCTTCTATCTTTCTGTTCCTGTTGTCAAACTGAGCTTGACATTTAGATTAGTAAATTTTATGCTTTAAAAATCATATAATTACAAATTATTCTAATACAATCTTTGGATGCACTATGTAATTTCTGAATGAGGCAATTAAACTATCAGTTCATTCCAGTTTAGCCTTTACTTTGAATTAACAGCATGCGTCACCTGTTTTGTCATCCTAGACTGAATCTTAAATTGTCTATGAAAATATAGCCAGACTGAATTCACCTGTTGTATTGCTTTCTGGTTTTCTAGCATTTGATGACTAGCGAAGATTCTCCAATCATAGAATACTATCCTCCAGACTTTAAAACAGACTTAAATGGAAAACAGCAAGAATGGGAAGCAGTAGTATTAATCCCATTTATTGATGAGGTGAGTGCTTTCAACTCATGGAAAAAAATGTGTAACCAAACCCAGACAAACTCTTGCATAAGTTACAGTTAAGATTGTAAATAAATAAGTTTAAATAGGCATATGACTATTAGGACATTGAAAAATGTAAACATATTGCCTGGAAATTCACAGATAACCTTAAAGTTTAAAATATAATGTTCTTAATTCAGAAGACTGGTAGTAACATTTCTACAAGCAACCTTCACTTTGGAAGGAGTGGTAATTTAAACTTGAAGAATTGGCTTTCTCTGATTTGTTGGCATTGTAAGCATATGGCTTGTTTTAGTTCAAAATATTTTTTTCCATAAAGACTCCTTATTTTTTCATAAATACACCAATGTACAAAAAAAGCAGCTTGGACAAAGTCTATATAGAAGAAGAATCACTTGATATGAACAAACAGTAATGGGCAGAAGACTTTAAAGGGAAATATTTAAATTTCAATTTGGTTCAAAGCTTTTGTCATTATTTTTAAAGCAAAGTTAAAAGAAATAAAATGATCAAGTTTTTTTTTTTTGTTTTGCGTACAAGGTAACGATTGACAGTATATCACTTTGTATGAAATTAAGATTGAGCCGGTCAAAGAATGAAAGAAGTTATCATAACAGGAATACCCAGAAAGGAAAATAATAAGTAGAGAAAGAAGCAGAGTGGAGTCATGAAGGCTCAGGTCCTGCACTGAGTACTGGGGGCTTTGCATGGTTGTCAGAGCACGATTAGGGGCTTTGATGAGTTTCTGAGATATGGGGAGCAGATGACTGTTCACATGGGAACTATTACATGAAAGACCTAGGGGAATATAATGATTATACATATGAGTATCTGCATCTATAGTAGTCATTACACGATTTCTGTGAGGTCCACAGCCTGTTACCTGGCATTATCCAACAGAGTCTGTTAGGGTTTTGTTATGTATGTTAAATTTAAACTGGAAGAGGATGAAGTGAATTTTACAGTATGGCAAATTTGTGTCCAATTTTCATGCCCCAGGCAGATTACAAGTTAATCATTTTATTTTGTTCTAGATGGGAGCAGGATAAAAAGCAGGAAGCACTTATCCACTAGTTATGTTGGCCAGCAAGGTGCAGATATTCATGTGCCTTGGAGATAAATTCTTGAAGTGAGAAGGCTGGGATGATTGACTTGAATAGCAGATGCAGTTTTTAAGTAGAGTGGGAAGCTTGAGTCAGGAAGATTATACTTAGAAATATTTTTGATTGCTCATCTCACTTTGACCATGAATTTTAAAATACTTAATTTAATAAAAAAATTAACCACCAGTAGAATTTTTAATTTAGAAACGATTGCTGCAAGCCATGGAATCTTGCAACAAGTGCCTATCAGAAGATGAGAAGCGAAGAAATACTCACAGTGAGTGCCTAATGTACTGGTATGACAAAGAGACAGAGTTCAAATACCTGTCACCGTGGCCAGAGAAGTTCCCTGCTATACAAAGATGCCACACCAGGTAATTCTGTAGTAATTATTCTATAGTGGATCAACCAAAAAAATATTTGAATAACCTGTTTTTAGAATTTTGATATTTTTTCCTAGCATTTTAGTCACAGCATCAAATGATACAGAAACAGTAAAAACAGACAATTAATTGTGCTGCCCACGATGAATGATGATAATCATAGTTGGTAAAAGCCAGAGCAGCCACATTTTGCAAAACAAATTAACCAGACACTAAACCACATGCCTTACACAATGGTCTGCAGGATTGGTGACTCTCAATGCACTAAGGGAAGCAGATTCCCAAGATGGGATGCTCCAAGAGCCTTGCTACCAGTCTTAGAAGGTCAGACCCAGGATATGACCTCAAGAGCATCCCAGAGAATCTCAACTGTGACGTGACAGTGAGGTATATGGTGAGGCCTGTGAGGAGAATGATATAAATACATGGGTGGAGGCAGTTCCTCAGCAGACCAGTTCTAAAGCACTAGAGCAGAGGTCAGCAACCTTTCAGAAGTGGTGTGCCGAGTCTTCATTTTTTCACTCTAATTTAAGGTTTCGCGTGCCGATAATACATTTTAACCTTTTTAGAAGGTCTCTTTCTATAAGTTTATATTATATAACGAAACTATTGTATGTAAAGTAAAAAAGGTTTTCAAAATGTTTAAGAAGCGTCATGTAAAATTAAATTAAAATGCTGATCTTACGCCACCAGCCTGCTCAGCTCGCTGCCAGCCTGGGGTTCTATTCACCTAGGCTGGCAGTGGGCTAAGCAGGGCCTGTGGCCGGGACCCCGAACCTGGGAGGGGAGTTCAGGGGTCAGGGCAGAGGGCTGAGGGAGGTTATTCACGACAGAAGGCTGGGGTGTTGGGGGGGGTTCAGGGATCAGAGCAGAGGGCTGGGGGAGGGTGGGGGGGTTCAAGGGTCAGGGCAGAGGGCTGGGGGTGTGGTGGGGTGCAGGGCAGAAGGCTGAGTGTGGGGGGGGTGTCAAGAGTCAGGGCAGAGGGCTGGGGGTTTGGGGGAGGTGCAAGGCAGAAGGCTGAGTGTGTGTGGAGGGTCAGAGCAGAGGGCTGGGGTGCTCGGCTCGTGGACATGTTCCCAGCACCCTACCATGAGCCGCTCATGGCAGGGGACTGGATGGAATATGCCCAATTCTACCTCTTTCCCTAGGGCCCTGTCTGTCCCCACCTCTTCTCTGTGTCCTCTCTGGAGCAGCAAGCATGCTGCAGCTCCACTTCCCCTCCCCGCCATCACAAGGGCGATCAGCTGATCAGCGCAGGGAAGGAGAGGAGATGGGAGAGGAAAGCAGCACGCTGGGGAGAGAAGCAGGGAGGAGGGAACTTGGCTACTGTCAGGACCAAGCTTCTGCCTCCTGCCCCCACAGGAGAGAGCGGTGGGTGGAGAGGCTGAGTGGGGCCGGGACCCTGGCAGGCGGCAGGTAGCAGCATACCATTAAAAATCGGCTCGCGCGCTGCAGGTTGCTGACCCCTATTCTAGGTGATCTTCAAGGATAGCCCTAAGAAAAATATTTTGCAATAGTCTAGCTTGGAGGTAGTGAAGGCAGGGCAGTATTATTGTAAGGTTCCAATTAGAGAGGAATGAAGATCCTTAGATGATGAAAGGTACCGTATGCCACCTTTACTATCTTAGAATTTTGCAATAACGATGACTCTAATAAGACTCTGAGTCTGTAAAATATTTGGTTAAAAAGCAAGTATTACACGCTCTGTAAAGTATGTATATACTGTTTACTCCTATTGCTCCTCTTTCTTCCTCTGACCAGCAAACATTACTTCAATTTTATCTGAACTGAGTCATGGCAAGCTGCCTTTCATCCATATCTCTATTTTAGTCATGCACTGAGAAAGAAATGAGCCAGTAACCTCTCTGGTTGATGAGCAGTCAACACAGCTGAGTATATCAATGACACAGAACTCAGTCTCACTCTCCTAGCACCTTTCACTGAAAAGGTGGGATAACAAGATTGGACTCCACAAGTGAGGGCCTATAGGGAGGCTTTTAGTTGCCCAACAATACTTTATGGGACCTCATTGTGTGCACACACACATTGAAGGACTAGTACAAGATCCTGCAGGCTTGTTGTCCATGCATCATGGTTAATTAAATTAAAAGCTATTAATAGATCTAATAAAATCAGCATGAATTCCATACCCTTGTCTATTGTTAGAAGTAGATAATGCATGGATAACCGTCTTTGTTCCAGTCATAGTCAAATACAATCCCAACTTGATAAGATTCAGAGAAATTGCTCGAATTAACTCATCATCACTTCTTGATAACCTTTTAGAAAAGTCAGAGATGATGGCAATTACTGAGGTTATTAATTTCTAAAAATGGTTTCTGGGACATGGGTCTAACCCACTGCTTGTTTAAGCATGACTGGCAAATGGCTCGGCAAAGAAGCTAATTTTTTAATATGATTATTAACATCTCTTTACTGGCTTTAATTATCCATGAAGGAAATGAGATCATGTTTAAAGAGAGTGTTTTTTAGGAAGAGTTTGAAAGCAGTTTTCTCCAGTATACATGTTGAGAGCTAACTTATCCTTGATATCATGATATTCTTTGTTGAAGCTGTTTTAGTAAATACGTTGTTTTTATTAATATTTTTATTTTCTAGGTATAAAACAATATCTTTGGATGCCTGGCATGTAGAAATAACCCACAATAAGATAACTAAAGTTAACAAGAGTGCATTGTATTTTTGTGGGTTTCCCACTCTAAAACACATTGCACATAAGGTAAATGATCACTATACTTTGGCATTTCACCCCAACTATTTCATGAATTATTAGGGAACGATTTGACATAGGTTTTGTGTGCTGTCTTTCTCTCATCTAGTTCTGTCTTAAAAAAAGTGGGGTACAAGTATTCCAGCAGAGCAGCCATGGTGAGAATATGCTGTTAGAAATCATATGTGACAAGGATTCAAAAGAGCAGGTAACTCTCTCTCTTTCTAATGACAATCTTAATTATGCACTATATTAGTTATATATGCCTAATGAGAAGTTAAGGTTAGGGTTTTTTCATCACCTTCTGTGTTGTGTTATCATAAGAAAAAATCAAAGGAGAAAAATACCTACAGTGAAACCTGCCCTAGGGACCACCTCTCATAGGCAACCCCGTGTGTTAAGTAACCAATTCAAATTGTTACCAAGATATTTGGTATAATTTTATTCAGTCCTTGTTAGGCAAGCAGTAATGCTTGGCTTACACATGGAGCTTTGCATAAATGTGTTGCACTCTAATTTTCGCAAAACAACCTATGAGGTAAATAAGTTTCCCTTGCATTTGTACAGAGGGAGAAACTGTGAGGCACATAGAGGCTGTTACATGCCCAAGGCCAGAGAACAAATCACTAGAGAAGCTGGAATTACAACTCCTGGGGTTCTTATGTCTCAGTCCCAGGCTCAGACCATTGCCTTCTCATTTCTACTAGTTCTTCAAGTAGTCTCATGACAGGTTTCTGTGTACATTTGGAGATGGTTACCTATATAAGCTCAAAGAAAAAAACTTTAATAAAAGGCACTGTAGTCAATAGTAAAAAAGATTAAATAAAGGGGGGGGAGGGAGGAAAAATTAGGGTGATTAAATGTCCTTGGCAGTGGGATTTTGTTCCAGTTTTAAAATATTGGAAGTTACTCTCTCCAGTGCTAACTGGAAGGGTATCTACAACGTTCATGAAAGTGAACCTCTTAGCCTAGGTCACAGACTTGGACTTATGGGGCTCGCACTGCTGCACTAAAAATAGCTGTGTAGGTGTAGTGGCTCAGGCTTTGAAGCTTGGGGAGGATGGAGGGCTTCCGTAAGTACACAATAAGTATCACAATCCAAAGTGAATGTGTTAAAAGCTCTTAAGGCTTTTCATTGTGGTTCACAAGATAAACTGCTACCACTTTCAAATTAGATTTTTTTATTATAGTCAATAATGCTTTCATGTTAATTTCATGTTTTATTGCAGTAATTTTATTTGTTTGATGGAATAACTGAAGTAGAGTAACTTTTGTTTTTCAGTCTGTAGAAAACGTAGCCAGTTTGGTGCTTGGAAAGTCTGTTTTTGTTAACTGGCCACACCTTGAAGAAGCCAGAGTTATTTCTGTGTCAGATGGAGAAACTAAGTAAGAACAATTGCATGGAAAGTTGTCTGCCTATGTTACTCATTTACTTTCCCAAATGTTCCAAAGGCTACACAGTAGTCAAACTGTTCTTTTAAAAACAGTGATTCAGAGCACACTTAGATTAAATTACTTATTTAAAGGGGCCAGAGCATCTCAGGACTGCAGCTAGGCAACTTAACATGGTTCTTGGGGCTCGGATAGTTCTATGGAGGCACAGATCTCCATTGTTTCCGTTAAGATCTGTGGGACAAACTCCATGCTTATTCTAATGGGAGAAACAGAAACCTGGACAGAATAATTTGAGGGAAACTGCCAGGGGAATCTCATGCAGATTTTTCACAAGTGTGGGGGAATCTGGCCTCTTGATGTGGAATGGAAACCATCCTATAAGTCTTCCAATACTTGAAAAAGAGCAAATATATTTTCTAACTAAAATAAGTGCATTAATAATTAGTGAAGTGCAGACCTATCTGTTGAAGTTAATTATACACTTATAATATCCTCAAGGTTTTATTTGGAAGAGCCACATGGAACACAGAAGCTTTACCTGGGAAACACTGTGCCACCAACTAAAGTGGCATATGTTGGAGAGAAAGAACAGAACATCTGGTTGAAAGAAGTTCAGGGGATTTCAGAACAGTAAGTAGTTAGAAAATTAAATTTTGTAGTTTTACTGTTTAAAACTCAGCTACTTTTTGTTGCTTCATTATGGATTTAATTAGAAGACTAGGGCTGTTGCATACATGATAATAAAAGATGGCAAGCTAATAAATGAGGGTATTGAAAGATAAGAACCCACATCATAAACTTCCTAACTAAGAGCAGTCAAGCTGGTGCTATGAAGCTTCCAGTCTGGCCTAAAGGGGAACCACATTCTGATTCAATCAGATAACACAAACATGGTTGCGTATGTGAACAACCAAGGGAGAATAAGAAGCCCAGCACTACATGCTGAAGCAATGCAAATCATGCAGTGGGCAGGACAGTCTCTCCTCTCTCTCAGGGCAGTTCACATAAAGGGGGATGTGAACCAGACGATGGACTTGCTTAGCAGGCACAAAGTGAACAACTCTGAGTGGTGCCTGAATCCAGCATGGCCAGAATTTCTGCATTTCTTGGATTTGCTTTGTTTTTCTGGCACCAGCTGCAAAACTTGGTCCAGATAGACAGGTTTACTTTCAATACTGTTTTAGAAGTAAGAAGCGTTCTGATAACTTTGCAGAACAGACCCAGTGATACCAGTGCTTCCCTTTCAATAGCCAGGCTGTTAGATGAAACCAGTTCAGGTCTGGATGAAGCACAGGACCTTGTGAGGAGAGGTTCTATCTCTTCGGAACCTGTAATGGTGAGCCCAGTTTCAGCTTTATTAGTTCAAAAAACTGGGTCTCCTCACCAACGTGGGGTCTTAGTGTTAATCATCAAATAATTTGGCCTGTCCTCAGCTGACATTTGCAAATCACATACACACAAAGAGACCAAAGTACTTCACCAGCAAAGTAGACACTAGATCCATGGGGACAGATGCCTTATCATGCATATGGTCACAAGGCCTCCTTTATGCATTTCCACCCTTCCCGCTACTAGGGAAGGCAGTGCAGAAAATAAATCAGGAACAGGCAACAGTAATGTTTGTAACTCCAAGGAGACTCAGTTTTTGGACCTGATAAAGCTGAAATTGGGCTCACCAATACAGGTTCTGAAGAGATGGGGCACTTCCTCACAAGGTCCTGTATTTTATCTCGACCTGAACTGGCTGCATCGAGCAGTCTGGCTATTGAAAGGGAAGTGCTGGTCTCACTGGGCTGTTCTCCAACATTATCAGAACGCTTCTTACTTCTAAAAGAGTATTGAAAGTATACTCCTTTATCTGGACCAAGTTTTGCAGCTGATGCCAGGAACACAAAGAAAATCTAAGAAATCCACGAATTCTGGCTATTTTGGATTTTCTCCAAGAAGGCTTTGACAAAGGTCTTCAGTCCAGCACCATTGTGCATCAGGTGTCTGCTCGTAGAAGCATGATGTATGCAGAAACTGTAGGTTCTCTGGCAGAGAACCTCTAAGTAGCCAGATTCCTTAGGGCAGTCCAGTTAGCAAAGCTGGCTATTAGACCTCATTTTCCCAAGTGGCCACTTATGTTGAGAGCCCTGACAAACCATCTCTTTGAACCACTGACATCAGTGTCAGCATTTTCTTTATCCATCAGAACTTACTTTCTGTTATCATCATGTCCACCAAACGAACGTTGGAGCTGTTGGTGGTCTCTGTGCAGGAACTTTACTCCATGTTTCTTGAATACAAGATGTTGCTCAGAACTCTGGAATCATTTCTCCCAAAAGTGAACTCTTCTTTCCATGCTTCTCAAGAGTGGTTCTCCCTTCGTTCTTTCCAGGGCCACGACATCCGATCAAGGAGAGGGTGGCACACCTTATGTGTTAGAAGGGCTTTGAAAATTTACCTCAAATGTTCAGAGTCCATAAGGAGATCAGGGGCTCTGTTTGTATCCTTCTATCCGAAATACCAAGATCTCAGAGATGCCATGTATTCTGTTGCTAGGTGGCTTAGATTATGCATTATGGAAGCATACTAGGCATCAGAGATTGTAGTTCCAGAAGGGGTCAGGGCACAGTCTATGCAATCCCTGGCAACCTTGTGAGCAGAAAGCTAATGCATCCACAGCAGAAATTTGTAAGGCAGCCACCTGGTCAAATGCTGCCTCCTTTATCAAGCACTAGAAGGGGGACTCCTGTCTTCTGCAGCAGCGTCCTTTGGCAGGAAGGTGCTGTAGGCGGTGGCCTGGAAATGATTTTGCCCTTTGAGTAAATATTATAGATGGGAAGAGAGATGTTTTTTCCTTTTTCTGACCTTTTCTAATGGCTCCATACATCTGCTTGCTGCTTCTCAGACGTCAAGAATTGTGGGAGATGCTAGGCTGCAAAACAGAAAATTTCTTACCAATAATTTCCTTTCCACTAGCAGTGTCTCCCACAATTCTACCCATCCTGGATGGCTCATCAATCAAGGGTCAGTTATTAAGTGGAATCATTACCATATGATAGTCTTCCTTGGTCTAATGCAGGTTTCAGAGTAGCAGCCGTGTTAGTCTGTATCCGCAAAAAGAACAGGAGTACTTGTGGCACCTTAGAGACTAACAAAATTTATTTGAGCGTAAGCTTTTGTGCCCATGAAAGCTTATGCTCAAATAAATTTGTTAGTCTCTAAGGTGCCACAAGTACTCCTGGTTCTTTTGGTCTAATTCAGTAGTTCTCAAATTGTGAATTGGGACCCCAAAGTGGGTCACAACCCCATTTTAATAGGGTCGCCAGGGCTGGCTTAGACTTTCTGGGGCCCAGGGCCAGAGCTGAAGCCCGAGCCCCACTGCTCAGATTACAGGCCCTCTGTCTGGGGTCGAAGCCCCTGGGCTTTGGCCTCGTCGCCTAGGGTGTGGGGCTCGGGCTTTGGCTTTCACCTCCCACCAGGCTTCGGCAGTGGTGCAAGTAAAATCCATGTCTTACTGATACAAGGGGGGCACCAGCTAAAGGGGGTACGTGACCTTCCATGTGACTCCCAAGCCCCAGATCCCCCATCCTCTCTCCGTCCCCTCCTCACATCCATCCCATGTTACCTGGGGCATGTGGGGGTTGGGCTCCATCCTTCTCCTCCGGCTGCACAGGGGGCAGGATTTGGGCGGGGAGGTGGTACAGCCACTGAAGGAGCTGCCAGCGTTCTGCTCCTTTCTGCGCTGCTGCCCCTCCCAGTGGGGAAAGGAGCAGAACCCCCAGCCTTCTCTGCCAGCAGAGTTGCTGCTATGTCTTTCCGGTATGCCGTACCAGCTATAAATAGCTTGCTGGTATGGCATACTGGAGTGTACTGGCCTACTTGCACTGCTGGGCTTCGGTTCCCTCTCCTGGGGTCATATAGTAATTTTTGTTGTCAGAGGGGGTCACTGTGCAATGAAGTTTTTGAGAACCCATGGCCTAATGTATGTAGTTATTTTTGTCATCTTTGGAATATTTGTTAATGATGCTAGCAAGTTTTGTAATTTGTGAATAACTCATCTGGAAGCAAGCAGGAGTTGAGGGGGTGTGGCAAGACCATGTGGCTTCAAAACTCTGATTCACTTCCCTGGGCTGCAAAGAGAGGAGAGTAGCCCAAATTTCAAGAATTGTGGGGGGACGTTGCTAGAAGAAAGGAAATTATTGGTAAGAAATTTTCTGATTTTAGCCCCATATTTTGGGCTAATAATTCTAGGTGTTCAGATAGTACAGTGAATGACTCACACAGGATCTAGAATAACGCTTTAGCCTTGGAGTTGTTAAACCTGTATATAGTTCTTACTTATAAAACAGGAAACAATTATTTAAATATTCATAATTTTAAGAATAATTTCTGTTTGGATTTAAATACATTGGTTAAGGCCACCATAAAAGTAATTTCCTTTTTGTGTTAGGAAGTTCCATGTATTTAAATCAAAATAAATGTTTTCCTTTTTCTTTTTTCAGCTACCAGAAGAGAAAAGGAATAATTATAAATGAAACCTCAGTAGTTGTATATGCCCAGTTACTCACTGGTCGTAGATATCAGCTAAATCCAAATGGTGAAGTTTATCTGGAGAAGCAGTGGTCAAAACAAGTTCTTCCTTTTGTTTACCAAACTATTGTCAAGGTAAATATTCCAAATACTCCTAATCTTCTATAAAATTTTCCTTTCCGTTAGGAAAGGATTGGAACTGTGGGTCGGGACCCCAAAGTGGCCAAGGGCTGGCATTCCCTTTGCTGGGGCCCAGGACTGAAGCCTGAGCCCCGTTGCCCAGGGCCAAAGACCCAAATGTTTTAGCCTTGAGTGTGTGTGTTGGGGGCACCTCAGGTAACATGCCCCTCGCCTGGGGCTGAAGCCCTTGGGATTTGACTTTGGTCTTTCCCCTTCCCCAAATCCACCAAGAGTGGTGGAGCTCAGGCTTCAGTCCCCACCTCCTGGAGTCATTTAGCAATTTTTATTGTCAGAAGGCGGTTGAGGTGCAATGAAGTTTGAGAACCCCTGGATTAGAATGCATACTTTAAAACAGACAAATAATAAGAGTTAATCAGCATCTTAATTTTATGGTAATAGTGCATCCTTTCTAGTCCAAAAAGCATATACTTTGTCAAAAGCGACATTAAATGGTATATTTTTTTTTCACTGAAATTCCCATTTCAAAAGTGTTGGGAGCTAGACTGAAGGCTCTTGTCACAGAAGTTGTGACCCTACTGCATATTTTATTTTGATTGCCACGAACTTTTGTGAGGACATTTTGAATAAGATACAGTAGTCATCTTGGACCAGATGTAGCCCAGTAGCTTTATATAATTTCATGGGCAGTATTTCTTTCAAAAACTGAGTTGATGTATATTTTAGGTACTGAGGTTAGCATGAAGGAAATAGTTTGTAGTTTACTTTATCGTGGTTGTTCGATATTTGGTAATATGTATTTAGCAGACCTGTTTAAAGAATGTATTGGGATTGACAGAGGTATTTTAACATCATAGATTTTATCTTCTTATTTCATGTAGGATATCAGTGCTTTTGACTCTCGTTTCTCCAACATCAAAACCTTGGATGATCTGTTTCCTCCTGGAAGTACAGTCTTTATGCTGGGGACTCCTTACTATGGCTGCACAGGAGAAGTTAGTCCAAACATTTATTCTTGCAAGATTTCTTTTCTTACGAGCCTATAAATATAAAGGGCCAGATTCTCTGGTGCTTTGTGACAGAATCTAGCTCTGGAGTCAGTCTAATCAACCCAGGCTGGATTACTTTGGTGGCTTAGTTGATACATTTGAGCTCCTGCCTCGCCCCTAAGGTAACAGGGAAAAGAGAGCATAACCAGAATGTCCCATCAACGTCATGATCATCAGCTATGGTTTTGTTCCTTTGGGGCTCTTTGCAGTCAGCCTGATGGCTGTTATAACTAAATTCAATAGGACTGGCCCTGTAAAGAAGCTGCACCAGGATCTGAGGAGGGCAAAGTTGAGCTTTAAGGTATTTTTGCCCATCCCTATGCTTGACCTATAGTCTATACAGATAAACTGCCCAGTCTGTCTATACAGAGTATAGACCCCAAAGTCTGGTGCCAAGTCTGTTTTTAAATTACCTCTTTCTAAATGAGGGAGGTAGTGTTTGTCTGCCATCTCTCTCATATATATGGCAGACAAACACATATATAAGTGAATTTGCACATGTAGTTTAGCTTCTCATAGAAAGTATAGGTCTAGAGTTTTTACCTCAGTTATTCCAGCAGAGAAGCGAATGAACTTTATTAACTTACTTTGCTTTCTATCAGGTGCAGGATTCATGTGATGTTATCACAGAAGGTAGAATTCGTGTAGTTTTCAATATCCCGTGTGAACCCCAGCTTGATTCCTTAATACAGAACCAGCACGTAAGTATTTTTGTAAATCCAGTAAATACTTAAATATTGTGTCAGATATTTTTGTCAGTTGCAAATTTCCTTCACAGATCCCAATTGTCTTTTGTGCCGCAGTCCATATCCTTCTGTAAAAGACTGAAGTACTAAAACACACTCATTCACGGAGACTATCTTAACACTAATATATTGTAATGTAAGGCTGAATACAAGGTCTGTTCAGAGCATTGAACGGCATTCTTACCGTGCAGTTCCATACCCATGTCCCATGGTTTGCATTCTCTCTGGGATGGTCTAGTTCTACTAGAATCTGGCTGCCAGTTGTGCTGCTCCTTTATGTGTACCAGCAGCTGGTGACCAGAAACAGTATTTCTGGGCAATGAGGAACGAGAATCACCATGTGCTTTTAACTTTTTTACTCAGATGATTGCATTGGCTTCACTTTCATTTCTGGTTGCCATTAACACCTTAAACTGCAATATTTAAAACATTGGTCTGGAAATCAACTGTTCAGGAGATCTAGTCATCATGACAGTTAAGGTCAGCTGGGCGACTGTGGCAGTTAGTCCCTGAATTTATGCAGTTCATGACAAGACAGCGGGGTTTTCTCAATTGATGGTCCTTTCCTTGGGAACTAGTTCCCATTAGTGATCTGTAAGAGCCTAAGCTGACAAGTTTCAGAGCAAGATGCGAGATGTTCTTGCTTGGTTTAGCTCATTGTTTTTCAAACACATTGAGCTCAGGGATTGGATTGTATTTTATTACTCAATATTTATAATAGCTCCCCAAAGTCCCAATCTAGATCACTGCCTCGTTCTGCAGCTAGACGCTCTAGCAACACAGTCCCTGCCCCAAATAACGTTGTAAATTCCGCTGGGCCTGGCAAGGGATGGGGAAAGGGGAAATGTTCATCATTTATCTTCTCCTTCTTGGATCCTCAGACCAATGGAAGGGTCTTCTGCAGAGTTCTGGAAGCTGGTTTCCTTTCCTCTCCTCCCAACCCTTAGTGCAGGAATAGCAGAGAAATATGTAGGGTTGGAAGGTAATTTTTAAAAGGAAATAATTAGGCTTTTAAAAATAATTATAGTACTTTATTGTCTCTATCCTGTCCTAGTATATAGTAATATATTTTTATTTTTAAAGAAATATTCTGTGAAGTACAATCCTGGATACGTTTTAGCCAGTCGTCTTGGAGTGAGTGGATATCTTGTCTCCAGGTTTACAGGAAGCATATTTATTGGAAGAGGATCCAGGAGAAGGTATGTCTGACTGTAATAAATTTCTTTGTAATCAAAACTCTCAATTATGCATGTAAAATTGTAGATTATATACTATGGTAGATTCCGTCTAATACCAGTTAATGGGAACATTTTCCCAGGAACCAATCTCATCCCATTAACATCAGTGTTGATAGGATTAGGATATTGTCACCAGCATGCTGCTTATTAGCAACTTTTTTTTAAAGAAAGGCCCCACCTGTAGGCAGGTTTGTGAGTCTATAGGCCGGGAAGTAAGTATTGAGATGTGCTGAGCACCCCCTGCAGATAGGTTTATGAAGCTGCATCCAGGAATGGAAGGGCTGGGGCATGCCATCCTCACTGCAGCACTGCAAACCTACCTGTGGCCAGTGCTGCTCATGTCCCAGCGCTTCCTTCTGGGGCTGCAGCCCAGCAAACCTGTCTGCACATGGGACTATATAGGAGGTAAGAGGCTGTGGGCTGGGCTGGGAGGCAGTGGGCTGGGCAGTAGTGGGGAGCGGAGTTGCAGCCCAGCAAACCTTATTGCACATGGGATCACACAAGGAGATAAAGGGCTGCAGGCTGGGAGGGGAGGCCATAGGCAATAGCAGGGAGGAACGCTGCATCCTGGGTGTTGGAACTGCATGATATCTCTCCCTGCACTCTCCAGGCTGTGCCCCTGTCAGGAGACTACACCCAGGGAAGGGAGTCCTGGAGCATGCTAAGACTTCCACTTATTAGCAACTGCTGGATAATAGCAACTTCTGGCTACCAACCAAGGGATTACTAATAAGTGGAAGCTACTGTAAACAGAATTTACTATATTGATTTTTTCTTATGTTTTCATCCTATTTGACATCTCAGTATTAATAAATTCTAATGGGATCTGTGATGTAAAATTGTATTGATAGTGTATTTGATATAAGCAGTGTTTTCAGAAAGATGCACTCTTCAGTTAACAGAAGCTTAGCTTGTTAATTTTCTGAATCGGAGCTTTGTTCTGGCTGTTTAATTGGTTTTTTTCTTTTCTTAAACTAAGAATCGCTTAGATTTATTAAGTGCCGAAGAATTGTTTAGTTGCAGTGATATTCTAATTGAGCATTAGTAGAATATTGCATCAGATTAAAATTGAAAAATTAAATTAAAAATCCCAGCTGAATCATATGTATTCCTGTACTTCATATATTTTTTTTGGTTCTTCTCTTGGAGACACCTTCAGTATGTTTAAATCTGCAACAGCACCTAGGAGCCTAGTAGGTTGAGACTCTGTAATTCTAGGGGTGGTTGTTCTGAGTTTATGCCACCCAATGCTGTCATGATGCCCTTCCTGCCTCAATCAGAAAATGAGGCCTAGTCTGGGACTGGTACATCTGAAATTGTATTATTAAAATTTTACGAAAAATCAATTAAAAAAAACCCCTCAACTGGGACATTAGTATAAAAGACTTTTCCGTCAAGTAAGTTTTGTGTGAGAATTTTTACTTAAATCCCTCATCTGTAAATATGTTGCATCCTTACAACCTTCCAAAGCAAGGAGACCCCGAGAAGACTATATTCAAAGCCTGTTAACAATTCTTGATTGGCTAGAAAGATTACTGTTGACCAACCGAAAATACTTGAGCTACTTCAGGCCAGGCAAAATGCCTCTAAAGTGTGTCCAGCCCTTGGTAGTGCTGAGGAGGACACCAGGGTGGAACTAGAACTCTCTTGGAGTCCCCTTTTGTAGTACAGAGCACTAACTCTATGCCACAAAGATGACAATCTTTGTTTGTTTGTAATTTGTGTATTTATTGAATAACAGTTAAAAATATGCAATTGTATACAACTTGTGAAAAAGATAGTAATCCAAAAGTCACATGATATGCTTTCCTAAAACTCAAAACACCTGTTTCCTGTTACATCCCACAGAGTTATTATAGCCAACATTTATACTGCACTTTTCACCAGTAATTCTCAAAGTACTTCAGTTTCATTAGTAGATAAAGATGTTATCAGAAACAACTTTTCTGAGGCTCAAGTCAGATGTCAGTAGTTTTTCCTTTACAAAACTTATTTTTTTGTTTTGCAGTCCACATGGAGACCACAAGGCAAATGTGGGCTTGAATCTGAAGTTTAATAAGAAGAATGAAGAGGTCCCTGGCTATACTAAGAAGGTTAGAAATGAATGGATGTATTCTTCTGCAGTAGAGCAACTTCTTGCTGAGTATTTAGAAAGGTAAGAGTTGAATAATCACTTCATATTTCTGAAATTATTGTTCTGAAATTGTAAATGGGTTTTATTCACTGTGCAAAAGTTTATTATTGGTGACTCTGGGACTGGAGGGTAGGGTAACGCAAATCCTGGTTTAACGGGAAATAAGTGCGTCAAATGAAGTATTTTGAGTTGTTTCTGACTTTGACTTAAAGTGAACTATAATTTAGCGTGAAATAGCAAAGGAACAAAGTCAGCAACATTATTAAGAATGTAATGGAAGATTCTTAAAGCTAAGATCAAAAAAATTTTAAAAAATGATATTTTCCTCATATCTTCAACGTACAATCTGTACCCGGTCATGGCTTTTTCTTTTCTGTGTAGACACACACTAGTTTCAAAATCAGATGGTGACAACTGTAATAAGACATTCTGAGTGTGGGAGGTGTCTAAATTATTTCATTTTGTTGCATAGAATATTGACATAAACACATACAGCTCCAGTGTGCTGGAATTTGAAAACACCTCATATTATAATAGTTACTCCGCATAGGAAATCCAGTTTTATTGTACTATCTATATTACCTTCTGGAACCACTTTGAAATCAGTTTATATCCCACTGTAGTCTCTCCTGATTGATGAGGAATTAAAAACTAAAATGAAGGAGGCTAGTGTGTGGAAGTGATCTTGTGGAGGAGACGAATTAAACTTTCATTTCTAGACCAGTGCTGTTGTCATTCAGCATGTAGTACACATGATATCTCATGGATTTATATTCATGGTGAAAGATCACTTAGTCATTGTCTAGCCTCTTAGTAACGGCTAGAGGCTGACTACAGTTATGTAAAAATGACTGCATAAATGGAAAAAAATAAACAGCCTAAAAAGCAAAAATGTTGAGCTATCAAGTGGGGCTTTGGTGACATCCCAATCCATCCAAGTTCCTCTCCAGTAACTTGTCATCATTAGAAACCCTCAGCAACAGTCTGTCTCTGTAACTTAAGCGAGGCCGGCTCCAGGCCACAGCGCGCCAAGCGCGTGCTTGGGGTGCCATGCCGCGGGGGGCTCTCTGCCAGTTGCTGGGAGGGTGGCAGGCAGCTCCGGTGGACCCACGGGACCATTGGACCCTCCACAGGAACGCCTACGGGAGGTCCACCGGCACTGCGGGACTGGCAAGCGGCAGAGCGCCCCCTGCGGCATGCTGCTGTGTTTGGGGCGGCAAAATTGCTAGAGCCAGCCCTGAACTTAAGCTTACTTTATGGAGAGGTGGATGGAGCATGTAGGATCTTCCAATTTCTTCTTTGTTCCCATGTCATAGAGATCCAGCCTTTTAACCAAAGAGGGCAGGACACAGGCCCTTCTGGAGCCCATCAGTACTGCTTCTGAGGTTGCATGATGGAGTTGGGCGGACTTAGAGAAAGGGAATGTCTCATTTTACTTCTAGTGTGTTCTAAGTCATAGCAAGAGATGATCTTGGAGAGAACTCTGATTTTCCATCTTTCGTCAGCATATTGCACTGCCTATTTGGCCAATAAAACTCTACATTTATGGAAAGCTACTGCACTCTGGATTCCAGATTATTTTGTGTCTATTAAGCACTTCTTTTTTACTGTGCTGTATGTGAAACTATATCCCTTTTATTATTAGGGTCCCTGAACTGTTTAGTTATATTGCCAAAAATAGTCAAGAAGATATATTCTATGAAGATGATATTTGGCCTGGGGAGGACGAGAATGGGTAAGCAATGTTTTTTTCATTTTGTTTAAATAGTATTCTACATGACAAGTTCCAGATATGGACCTCTGTACATTCAAAAACTACTGAAGTCTCAAAGCAAAGAAGGGTACAATTATTTCAGTATTTTTGGAATCATCTGGTCCAAATACTAGACTAGAAATTTTGCTGTTATAAAAATGTGCAGAAATTCTTCAAGTACTGAAATATCTGCAGGCAAGAAAACTGCCCACCCTGAAGATTGGTAGACAGGAAACTGGTGGCAAGACGGATTTGACAGTACTGAAAATGGCTGCCACCACATAGTGGTGGCCTTTTTAAATAATTGAAACCTATCTTTTTCTTCAAGACTAGACTTATTAAAGGATGATTTTGATAATTATCAGGATATTATATACATCGTTTCTAGAGCCAGCTATTTATTATACCTATACCTCATATTTGTATAGTTAAGTTTTTAATTTTTGCTTTTAAAATAATCTTCATGGGGTGTTTTTAATGATTTTTGTTTGAAAATCCAGATTTTTAGTCTGGAAGGTAGAATTTCAAGTGTCTGCATTTTAGTTTATACTTTTGAAGCACCATTCTGTCATGGTTAATTTTTTTGTCCCTATACTTAAACTCTCGGCGCACACAGCAGTGTTTGTTATGACTATATCCAGTTATAAGATGCGCCTACTACTGTAATATCTGGTGACATTATAAATCCAGAAACTGGGTATAGTCCACAATAATATATAAGCCCTCAACAATTATGATTAATATGGAATTTTTTTTTATATAGTGCTGAGAGAGTTCAAGAAATTGTTGCCTGGCTAAAGGCGCATCCTGTCAGTGCTTTATCTCGTTCATCGTGTGACTTACAAATTCTGGATGCAGCTATTGTAGAGAAAATTGAAGAAGAATTAGAGAAGTGCAAGGTACTGAATTTTTATAGATTTGACTAGTGGTGGACTAAAAAGCAGTTGTTTTTATTGTCCCAGTACTTTATTCAGATTACAGAAAATGGTTTTTCTGTGGCATGGCAAATACTCCAGAGTCTATTGGAAGAGCTGTAAGCTACTAAATTGCATTATAAATTGTCATAGCAACTCAGAAAAAGACATCAGCAGTCTCTCTACTCTTTAGGTCTTTTCTCTCTAGTTAGTTAAGCCAGATCTGCTCTGAGCTCCCCTAACTGTCAATGATCTTGGGAAAAGAATCTGTGTCCAAAGAAGTCCTGGACCCTCACAGTGTCTTCCAAACACAAACCCAATCTTCCATTCTGTTTTCCAAAGTTTCCCTTTGATCCGCAGATAACTAGGAGGCAGTCTCCTCCAACCTCACAGGCCTCTCTCATCAGATCCATTCAAGTAAAAGAGAAAATAAAACAAAAACAGGCAAGGAGGTATTAAGTGTTAAATGGGTTATTAAGTCCCATGATGTGTAGCAAATCCCCATGAGACAAGTGGTGGGTATTCTTCCAGATTGTGTAGAAGGCTCCAGAAGCAAAAGTGATATTAATTTTGGGTTTGTTTTGGGATTGGTTAAATCATTTAAGCCATGGTTTAGAAAGACTAACTTGACTTCTTAGATCCAGTTATTGAAAGTATTTTTTAAATACAGTGTTTCATCATGATTAAAAGTCTTGAGAACTGTCTCCTCTGTTAATACCAGAAGAATGCCTGCAGTACATTTTCATGGAGCACATATATATATATTTTCTTCAGAAGTCCTACTGTATTCTGATCCCTGTTCTGCTTACTTGCTCAACACAAAAAAAAATAAAAAAATCCTGTCTGTTTTCACTTCAGACTGATAGTGGGCATTTTTTATCTAAGACATTGCAAAACAATGGCATAATTTTTCAGACTTCTTAATAGTTTTTAAAATTCTTTTGTCCCTTTCCTTTAGCAAAGGAAGAGTAACAAGAAGGTGCGAGTGACGGTGAAACCCCATTTGCTGTATAGAGTAAGTCATTTGAGGGCTGTTAGTTTTTATAATAAAATTAAACGTATGTAAAATAAATATAACCTGGACAAACTTCATGAACTTTCAAAAATTATTATAGGGCACTTCACTTAGTTGGGACAGGATTAATTCAAGTGTCTCCTAGGAAATCAGTTACAGTGTGGAGTAACAATGACTGCTGCATAAATGGGACAGAAATTCAATTATCAACTCTCGTGTGGTTTGGTGGCATATGGCTTTTGCCTTCTTCTGTCTATTTGCTGATTCTACAACTTTCATTCCCTCCATAATTGTAATATATGTAGCAGGAATATTAAATGCTTCAGAAATGCTGCCCTTTGCCCATTTTGCTCTTTTCATGGCACCTGTATGCTCTAGGCTGCTATGCTGGGGATCTCACAGATGCTCCTGCTGGTGGCACAAGAGAAGCTGAACATTACTTCTGATTGTGCCTTCCCTCAACTCCATGGGCCCATTCAGTACCACTGAGTAGCACTGCAGCTTCCTAGTTAGCAATATTATTAATAAAAGGATGTTTTCTGAGAATTGTAACTCTCTACCTGGTTGTGAGAAGAGTTCAAATTGTTTTCTCAGTGTCGTGAAAACAATGTAATCATTTCAACTTCTTTAAGTTCTTTAAATCCATAATTCATTTGTTATTAAAATCAGAATAACTTATCTTTATATTTTACAAGAATTTATATAGTCTTTTGATTAATGTCAGCCTCTAGAACAACAGAATGGGGTTGTTCCAGACAGAGATGCAGAGTATCGACTGTTTGACCGTGTTGTCAACGTGAGGGAGAACTTTTCTGTTCCAGTTGGTCTTCGAGGTACCATTATAGGACTTAAAGGAGGTAATATTTTCCTCATAATAATGATCTTAGGTTAGCTATAAGGTTGGCGTGAAAACAAACTGCTGTAAGCTTTTATTCTTTTTCATTTAATTGTGAATAGTATTAATAAAGAGTCAGATTGGAGATGAGGCACAATTAAAAAATAGAAATTTTGTTTGTAATGTACCATGCGGTCATTCCACTTACTGTGTCATCTGTGGGTTCTGAGGCTCAGTGTAACAGCAAGTGCAGAAGTCTTTTCTGCACTATTGCTGCAAAATGTGGAGAGATGAGGGTGAGGATTGGAAGGTGGCCATTGGATTCAGGGCTGAAAGTCTCTGTCCCCACCCCCAAGAAGAGAGTTCATGGTTGTGGGGACCCTAGAGCTTATTGCAGTGGGAGGTAAGGAAGAAGCTACTCTAGGATTATATTCAGATATGATAGTATTTGGATTTAGGATCTGAATATTGTCATCTTCCCCCATTAGAGCAGGATCAGTTGTTTGGTAACTTTCATGTGACCAAAGGGTCAGTAATAGGGCTGTCAAGTGATGTAAAAAAATAGTCACGATTAATCATGTGATTAATCGCACTGTATATTAGAATACCATTTATTTAAATATTTTTGGATGTTTTTTCTACATTTTCAAATTACAAAACGGAAGACAAAGTGTACAGTGATCATTTTATATTGATTTTTGATTACAAGTATTTGCACTATATAAAAACAAGAAACAGTATTTTTCAGTGCACTTAATACAAGTCCTGTAGTGCAATTGCTTTGTCATGAAAGTTAAACTTAAAAATGTAGAATTATGTTAAAAAAAACTTCATTCAAAAATAAAACAATGTACAATTTTAGAGCCTACAAGTCCACTCAGTCCTACTTATTGTTCAGCCAATCACTCAAACAAGTTTGTTTACATTTGCAGAAGATAATTCTACCCGCTTCTTGTTCACAGTGTCACCTGAAAGTGAGAACAGGCATTTTCATTGCACAGTTGTAGCTGGCGTTGCAAGATGTTTACATGCCAGATGCACTAAAGATCCATATGTCTCTTCATGTTTCAACCACCATTCCAGGGGACATGTGTCCATGGTGACGAAGGGTTCTGCTCAATAACTGTCCGAAGCAGTGTGGACTGACGCATGTTCATTTTCATTATCTGAGTCAGATGCCAAGAGCAGAAGGTTGATTTTCTTCTTTGGTGGTTTGAGTTCTGTAGCTTCCTCATCACAGTGTTTCTCTTCTAAAACTTCTGAATGCATGCTCCACACCTCATCCCTCTCACATTTTGGAAGGCACTTCGGATGCTTAAACTGTGGGTTGAGTGCTGTAGCTATGTTTAGAAATCTCACATTGGTACCTTCTTTGCATTATGTGAAATCTGCAGTGAAAGTGTTCTTAAAATGAACAACATATGCTGGGTCATCATCCAAGACTGCTATAACATGAAATATATGGCAGAATGAGGGTAAAACAGAGATGGGGACATATAATTCTCCTCCAAGGAGTTCAGTCACAAATGTAATTAAAGCATTATTTTTCTTAACGAGCGGCATCAGCATGGAAGCATGTCCTCTGGAATGGTGGCCAAAGCATGAATGGGCCTATGAATGTTTAGCATATCTGGCACGTAAATACCTTGCAATGCCGGCTACAAAAGTGCCATGCAAATGACTCTCTTCACTTTCTGGTGACAGTGTAAATAAGAAGTGGGCAGCATTATCTCCTGTAAATGTAAACAAACTTGTTTATCTTAGTGACTGGCTGAATAAGAAGTAGGACTGAGTGGACTTGTAGACTCTGAAGTTTTACATTGTTTTGTTTTTGAATGGAGATTTTTGTATGAAATTAATTGAAACACAATTTTTTAATCATTTTTCTAGTGCAAAGATTTGTAATAAAAATAATATACACTTTGATTTCAATTACAACACAGAATACTATATGAAAATGTAGAAAAACATCCAAAATATTTAATACATTTCAATTGTTATTCTATTGTTTAACAGCGTGTTTAAAACTGCAATTAATCACGATTAATTTTTTAAATCATGATTAATTTTTTTGAATCATGTGAGTAAACTGCAGTTAATCGACAGCCCTAGTCAGTAATATTGTTTGGTTTAGATGTCATATGCTGTCATTTGAGCATGATGTTGGAATGCTCTCAAGAAAACGAGAGAGATATGCATTTGCTTTTTGTTTTTTCATGTGTGTTTTGTAATCTAAAATAAGTACACAACTCTTCTGGTTTCTCAAGAATCCAGTCTAACTGGGTGAATGAGAGGGAGGGATTAGAGAAAGTGTAACAGATTTGTCCAGTGTTTCCCACATGTATATTAGCCCTGGTTGTAACAACTGAGGACGAAAACTGACAGAATTTGCTTATACTCCAGTTTCTGACAAGGTGATAGAAAACTTAACTTAAAAAAATAATTTGAATTTCTAGAGAGGAGACTTTCTAGCAGTCTGAGAGAGTTCAGTTAAAAATCTCCAGTTAAGCAGCACATGCAACTTGAAGCTCCTAGTAACATATCTAGGAGCTTGTTTACACAAGTTATTCCAGAATAAGGTAAAATGTGAATTTGAAGCAGAATAGCTATGTTGAAATAGCTCCATATCTGGACACTCTTAATTCTGGAATAAGTGTGTTTGCACAGAGTTAATTCTGGCCTAACTCCATGTGTAGACAAGCCCTAAGCTGAATGCTTAAAATGTAGTTTCATTTATCAGTTACTTCATGTGTTAAGTAGCTCTACTCTTGAATGTAGAACTACTTAGTCTTTGGCCTTAATAAAGGACAGGCAGTAAAGCCAATAAGAAGGAACACATATCAGAAAAGAGGCGAAGGCATAAAGGAGAAGAGACAAAATTGGAGAGACAGACAGTAAAACAGAGGGGCACAATAGTGGTGGTCTGAATGTTTTTATCATACATAAGGTTCTACTAAATATTTACTCCTGTGGGCATTCTGCACCCAAAAAAAAAAAATCTGCAAATTTTATTTGTAAAATAAATGTGGAATCTGCAGCATGGCATTGGGGAGCACAGGCCACTGGCTGCACAGAGGTGGGAGATCACTGTGCAGCTCCCACACCGGGATGCAGATTCGACGGTGAGGCTGCACCCAACCCTGACACAGCACAAGGATTAAGCCTTCCCCAGAAACACCCCAGGGCCCTGCCTCTCTGTGCCAGGTGTGGGCAGGTAGGCTCAGCAAGGCAGGATCAAAGTGTGGAGGGGCTTAGTGTGAGGGGGTCCAGTTGAGAGGATTCTGTGTGGGGCAATCTGGGTGTGGGCAGCTCAGTTAAAGATCCGGGTGCAGGGGGGATCTGGATGCACGAGCTTGTTGGGGAGGTTCTGAGTGCAACAATAATGAGACTCTGCTGGGGGGTCCAGGTGAAGGTAGTTGGGACTGGATGGACGGAGTCTGGGTGTGGAGAGGATAGGGCTCAGCAGAGGAGCTCAGTGCAGGGGTCCAGATGCTGGGGGAGTTGGGATCAGTGGGGTAGGGATCCAGGTGCAGCTGGTTGGGGCTCAGTAGGGTGAGGATCCGGGTGTGGGTGGCTTGTTGGGGTGGTCCAGGGGCAGGGGACATGGGGCTCATTGCGTGGATGGAGAGGAAGTTCTGAGTGGCAGGGGGTGAAGCTCGGCAGGAAGGTCTGGGTATGAGGGGATCTGGATGCACGGGTTGGGTAGATGGGGGAGAAGCTCCCTATCCAGTGATCCCTCCCTGTGCATCTAAGGAGAGATGGGTGCAGGAAGTGATGGGGTGGAGTTTTCAGAGCTTCGTACAACCAGAGAATAAATCTGGGGGTGGGTCTGCCGTGGCCCCAGGTGCCATGCAGGGGAAGAGAAAGTCCTGTCCTCCCCAGCCCAGCTGGGACCAGCAGCTGAGCCTGGTGCAGGGGAGGAGCCACCCGCCAGATCTTCCCCAGTCCCACCCCCTGCTCACAGTGATATACCTCTCTGCCAGTTGCCTTGGGCACTTGAAACATACTGCTGGGGAGGATCGCAAAACTGCTCTTGTGGCTTCCCTTTGCTTCTCCATCAGAAAGTCATATTTTTGCAGGGAAGCAAAGAAATCTGCGGGTGACATAAATTCTACGCACGTACAGTGGTGCAGAATTCCACCGGGAGTAAATATTACTCACCTTAAAGTAGAGCATACATTCTCAACCTGTGGTTTTGATCTAGGCTTCTCTTCAGTGACCTACTGGTATCACTTGCAACCATTCTTCCTCAGATATCAGAATCCCTATAAACCAGTGAAAGCAGCAAAGAGTTCTGTGGCACCTTATAGACTAACAAACGTTTCTTAGTCTATAAGATGCCACAGAACTCTTTGCCTCTTTTACAGATCCAGACTAACATGGCTACCCCTCTGATATAAACCAGTGGTTTTCAACCTTTTTTCATTTGCAGGCCCTTAAAAAAATTTGCATGGAGGTGTGGACCCCTTAGGAAATATAAAACAGTCTGTGGACCACCGGGTTAAAAACCACTGCTATATATCTTTGGCATCTCTTTTGAGGAATCTGGATGAAAGGACTCACCTACGCAGGCAGTCACTACATGAAAACGTTTGAGAAACAGTGGGGTAGATATTCCTCTAGTCTGGCATTTTAATAGTCACTTTAATGAAAGTTGTGTCTAAGAGAATTTCAGATAGGCCAAACCTTAAAATATGCCCTTTTTCATTTGCAATGACTTTATATTAATATAAATTATAAAACAGTATATTTATCCATCACTGTACAAGTGATATCCTCTGCTGAGAGCCAGTTTCATAACTGTTTATCTCTGGTTTCCTGGATGTATGGATTCACCCACTGTCTCTCTTTCCAGATGGTTTTATATCGATAAAGCTTCTGTGCTGTTGACCATACCATCATTGTACAGAGAACAAACTACATATTCTGTGTTTAAAAAAAATTCCAACAAAAATAAAATCAAGTAGGCCTGATATATAGGGTTAGCTATTAAGAGGAAAGAATGTTTCCTCTTTTGATCATTAAATACCCAAAGGAAAGTACAGTTGTGTGTTGGGAAAATATCAGGCTATTAGGGACTGCTATCAAAATTACAACTCTAGATTACTGCTACTTATAGCTGCTTATAGTAGATTTACAGTTTATGCATATCCTAGAGGACAATTACAAATGACCTTTTTTGAGGTGTTTCCAAATAACTACATGAAGCTTTATATATGGGGCATAGAAATATTTAAGATATCACTTTAATAATAATTTAGTTTTATGTCTTCATTACCACTATGTGCAATTAATGGTAGATAGGCAAGTAGGCTACTTACTATGGATGTCATTATTTTCTACAGCAAGCAGAGAAATGGATGTACTCTTTGAAGTGTTGTTTGATGAAGAATTCCCTGGAGGCCTAACAATAAGGTCTGTGTTTGCTTATACTGATTTTGTGAGACTTAATTGAATTAAATTACTGGCTTTTTGTTGATGTGTGTGAGTGTTTTTGAATGCGTCATGAGAACTTTGACCAACTCCATTTAGAGGTAGTTTTGCTTCTGTAATGTATGTTTTCTGTATTTTTGTCCCTCATTCTTTATGACTAGAGACAGTTGCATGAAAACAGAATCTGTCTCTCTGAAGAAGTGCTTATTACTCCTGATATTGACATCCCCCAAGTGAAGTTCTTATCTTTTCCAAAGCAACCACCCTGATGCCACATGCAAAGGACTAGAGAACTAGGCTATGCAGATGTGCTTGCAAGTAGAATGTTTTATAAAATATACTATTTATTATCTGCATATCTCTAATCACACTGGAAATAGATTTTGGTTTTATAATAGTGCCTTTCATGTTCAGGTTATAGTATCTGAAAAGTACTTTTACAAAACAAGAAGCGACTTTGATGCTGGTAGTGGGGCAAGTGTAGGTGAAAACAGCAGTCGTTATAAGCAGTACCCTGTATATTCTGCAGCAACAGAATTCACCTATTTTACCCTGCCACGAAATTTTGCTCTAATCAAAGCTTTCAGATTTAAACAGAATGGGCCAAGACAGAGGCTGTCGTTCGTGTGCTCAGGCAAAAGAGCGCCCTGCCAAGAAGGTGACTAAAAAGCAGGCTTCAGCTTCTCCTCCTCAGAAGTCCACCAAGAAACTGCATTCTCCAACTCAGCAGACCCCATCGGTACCCAATTGTTACCAGGCTTTCCACCTCCAAGGTAGTGGGACCATCCGGTAACTGTGGGTACTGCACTAGCAAAAGACCGTAAGTGGGCTAATTCGGATAAGGGGAGCAAAGGGAAAGCAAAACCCTCTTCCTCGGTACCATCCGAGCTGATGAGGTTCTCGACTCTGAGCAATTTGACAGCACTGCAAGCTATGGTGCCACCTTCTGCCTCCATGGTGCACAGAGTGCGATCCTCAGCACCACATCACAACTGCATCCCAGATGTTGATACCACCACCAAAGCCTTCATAGGTACCAATGCTCTTGGTACCGCAGCAATTCCTTTGACACAAGGATCTCCTGGTCTCCTCACCAGAATCTCCTCTTCCCAGTACCGGCGTCACTCCAGCATGCTCGGTACCGAGCCATCTTACCACATTACTAGATCTGCTCTTCTCTTTTCAAATGATGAGGACAATTAGGATGAAAGGAAAATCTATGCTGCCTATCGCTCCTCACCTCCTCATACATCTGCCAGACCATGTCCATCACAACAAAGAGATTATCAGCCAGGATCTCAAGCTCAGAACTAGCACAGATGCCCATGGATGCCGTGACCCATGACTTTCCCACCCCAGTGGCCTTACTGGGAACCATGGGCAGCATACGGAACAGAACACCACAAGCCTTCCAGTCCACCCAGGGTGAGGTCAAGACATTCCCCTTCACCCTCTGTACCAGGACCCTCCGAACCTCCAGAAAAGGTGGCTGAGGAACTGGAGGAGGCTTCAGAGCATATAGCTGCACTAGCAGCCAACTTTCTCATTTTCTTCCCCAGATGAAAGCATCATCCCCCTACCTCCCACCTGTGGGATGATTTTAAACAATTTCAGGAGCTCTTTAAAAGAGTGCCAGATTCCTGGGGCATTCCACTAGAAATATGCCTGACTCCTAGCATAAGCTGCTGGGCATACTACACACATCAACTTCTTCCAGAATCACCATACCAGTCAATGACTCCGTCTTGAACCCAGCCAAAACCATCTGGCAGACCCTGTCAACAGTCCCATCGACCTGCAAGAGGGCAGATAAAAAGTATTATGCCCTGTCTAAGAGAATGGAATTCCCTTTTTCGCACCACACACCAAACTCCCTCATGGTGGAAGCAGTGAATGAATGGGGCAGAAAACACCATTCCAGAGCCACCCAGGGACTGGAAGAGACTAGACCTTTTTGGTTGTAAGGCCTATCGATCGGCAACCCTACAATTTAGGATCACCAACTACGAGGTGTTAATGGCCAAATACAATTATACAAACTACTCGAAACTATTGGATTTTATTGAGTTTCTGCCTGAAGAAGAGAAGGAACAATTCAGAGCGACCATCTCAGAAGGCCATCTTGTTCAAACAGCCTTGCAGGTATCACTGGACTCGGAAGACACAGCGGCATGTTCCATCGCCCCAGCCGTAGTCATGCAATGTGCACCTGGCGCCACCTTTCTGGGTTTCCCAAAGAGGTACAATCAATGGTCAAGGTTCTCCCATTTGAAGGGCCCAAGTTATTTGCATCCAAAACCAATGAATCCCTTCACATGTTGAGGGACTCCAGAGCAACACTGAAATCCTTGGGCATATACTTGTCCTGTTTTTTCTTATTCTTAGGCATGTATGGCTCAGCACAAAGATTCCAATCTGTGCTTTATGCACAACCTCAGAGACTGAAGAAGAGACCTGAAAGATGATGACAGTCCCTGTCCCAGTCTTTGACATCCCAGCAAATACTTCAAGACAACAATTTTGGTTGAGGGCCCGAGATACCCACAATTTCAGGTGCTGGAAACACCCACTACCTCCCATCCATTTATTCAGAGATTGTCTGACCCCATTCCATCCAGTTTGACAGACTATCACATCAGACAGATGGGTATTCGAGATCATCGAGACTGGCTGTTCCATCCCAATTACCTCTATCCCCACCCCACCCATACACCCTCAATCTCCTGTTCATCTTCAGGTACCCCTCTCATGAACATCTACTGTGACAGGACATAAACCATCTCATATACCTAGGTGCAATAAAATTAGTGCCAACACAACACAGAGGGAGGGAATTTTACTCACATTACTTTTTAATCTGGAAAAAAACTGAAAGATGGAGGCCCATTCTTGACTTAAGGAAACCCAACAAATTCATGAAGACCCAACATTTTAGGATGGTCACATTAGCAAACATAATTCCAGCACTGGAAAGAGGAGACTGGTTCTCTGCCCTTGACTTCCAGGATGCATATTTTCATATAACAATACATCTCTCACATAGGAGGTTCCTCAGATTTGTTCTAGGAGCCAGCCACTTTCAGTACAACATTCTGTCCTTTGGACTGTCCACAGCCCCACGGGTATTTTTGAAAGTTCTCCTGGTGGTGGCTCACCTATGCAGACAAAGGGTCATAATATTCCCCTATTTGGATGATTGTTTATTACTCAAAGCATTGATTCAGCAAGGGGCACTAGAAGCTACTCAAAACACAGTAGTTCTTTTCACATGTCTAGGCCTACAAGTAAATGCACAAATCAGCATTCACACCAGTGCAGAAACTGGAGTTCATCAGGGCCTACCTTAGCTCTCCAGAGGCTACAGCCTCACTTCCCCCACAACAATTCACAGGGCAGGAGGAACTGGGAGCCCTTATGCCACACTCCCCCATGCACAGCATTCTTCAAAAATAAAGTTACCTTAAGACTGCATCCCAAGGTCTTACCTAAGGTTGCCTCTTCATTCCATCTTAATCAACCCGTTCACCTCCCATCATTCTTCCCAAAACCCGATGGGAATAAAAGAGAAGCAGCACTTCACACCCTGAATGTCCGAAGGGTGCTAGCCTTTTACATCAAGAGAACAAAGACTTACGGAAAGTCACCAAAATTGTCCTTTCCATCCCAGAATGATCAAAAGGAGATGCCATATCTAAACAGGGGTTGTCTAAATGGATCTCCAGATGCATTGACTTTTGTTATCACCAACAGCTACTACCCTCTCCAGAGACTCTCATACACTCCATCAGAGCTCTGTCTGCATTGATAGCCTTCCTTAACAATATCCCCATTATGAACATCTGCAAAACAGCAACCTGGGCGTCCTCTCATGCATTCTCACAACTTTATGCCATAGAGCAGAATTCATCCTCAGATGCTTTATGCGGATTATGATTTTGTCATCTGTCACAACTGCAACTCTGAAGCCCCTTTCTTCGACCGAGGGACACTGCTCTACAGTCACCTAAAGTGGAGCATCCACAGGGATCCTCCAAGAAAAAGAAGAGAAGTTACTTACCCTGTGCAGTAATTGAGGATTTTTGAGATGGTTGTCCCTGTGGGTGCTCCACTATCCTCCCTCCTCTTCAGAGTTTTCATGCTGGATACTCTGAGATAGAGAAGAAACTGAGGGGGCGGAGGGGTTCGTTGCACGGCGCTATGTAACCAATTGAGGCGATGCAAGATGGGGACAGCGCATGTGCAACCCAGCCAGGCACTGCTTCTATAAATCTGTGATTACAAGCACAGGGGTGCAGAATCACCTAAAACAGAGCACCGCACAGGGACAACCATCTTGAAGAGCCTCAGTTATGGCACAGGGTGAGTAACCTTCTCCTACAGTTATGCTCCTGTATCAGGCTCTTGCCTCATCCATTTTCAGACCCTGCTGCTGCCTCAATGTCCCCTTTTCTGCAGCCAAACCAACCATTGTTTTTTGTTTGTTCTCCTCTTCTGTAGACTGGTTTATTAATATAAAATAAATGTGCAGTGGGGCACACTCCCCGTTTGGAGCACCCCCTTGCATCCATGCTTAATGTCACTAGTATCCTGAGCTGAAGCACCTCCTGCAGGCTGTCTGCCTCTCACATGGTCTTCTGTGGCTCAGCCTTTCTGCCAAGTCACATAAAGTTCAATCTCCTTTTGGGGTAACTGAAAGATCCAAATGAAAATCCAAATAATTTTCTGCTCCCTTAGGCTACTGAAGTTTTCTGCTTCCACTTACAAAGCCTAATCTCAGGGCTTCCTCCCTGTGGATCTCTTCCAGCTGTTGTAGGCCCTAACTCAGCTCTCCTCTCACCCGCAGAAGCCTACTCTACCCCCTGTGGGTTTCTCTCCATAGAAGAGTCCTACCTCCTCTGCAATGTTTCCCTAGATCTTGTCCCCTTTCCATGCCCTTCCTGAGCTCCTAATTCCCTCTAAAATATTTTGCTCTTTCTGCAAGTAGCTCCAGACACACCTTTCCATATGGCTGGTAGGGACAGCTTCTTCCCCAGTCCTTCCTGACCCTGGATCCCCTCTGAGTTCCCTGCAGCTCTCTTCTCTTCACCCTTGTATTAAGCATCAGGTCCCAGCTCTGCCAGCCCACTCCAGACTCTGACCCTCTATGGGGAGATCAGAAGTCCTTGCTCTTGGGCTACCCTGTGATCCAGGTCACCCAACTCAACCACCATCCCAAACCATCCCCTGAGAGGCAAAGTAGGGACAGGTGAGGCTGATCCCAATTTCCCTTTAAGGGCCAGCTCATTCTGTTATGGATCCCAAATTCATATTTAGGTATTTAAATCAGTAGTCATATTTTCAAAAGCACCGAGTACCCTACAACTTCCATTTCAGGACACTTTTTTTTAGGAAATTGTGTGATACAGAAGTTACTAGAAACCAGGACACTGATGTTTTGTTTTTTGATTCTGGTGCTGGCTTGAAGTGTGATCTTAGGCAAATCACTTAATATCTTTGTGTGTCAATTCGTCCTGTAAAATAGTTATGACAATAGTGACCTCAAAAGCATCCTGTGATGCTAATATTAACTAATATAGAATCATAGAAGAAGATTAGGGTTGGAAGGGACCTCAGAAGGTTATCTAGTCCAAACCCCTGCTCAATGCAGGACCAATCCCCAGATAGTTTACTCCAGTTCCCTAAATGGCCCCCTCCAGGATTGAACTCACAACCCCAGGTTTAGCAGGCCAATGCTCAAACCACTAAGCTATCCCTCTCTCCTTGAACTCATTGGTTGAAAGGGGCTATGTAAGCTCAAAGAGTAGTAGTATGTATTATATTTAAGTTGTCTAGTCACCAAGGGCAGGCAAGAGGGAACATTGTATGGTTAACATCATAGCCAAAGGACGTGACTGCAATTTTAATATTACGTATGGTCCCAGGTCTTGCTGTCAGTCTTGAATTCATGGCCTTTTGGCCCAGAGGCAAAAGTACTATTAACTGAGACATACAGGCAGTGGACAATCAACAACTTAAAACAATTATCTAAATTGTTTTTCTCTTTTTTTGTTTAGGTGCTCACCTGCTAGAGGTTATCGTCTGCCAACAAGTGCCTTAATTAACCTATCTCATGGTAGTCGGTCCGAAACTGGAAATCAGAAATTGACAGCCATAGTGAAACCACAACCAGCTGTGAATCATTACAACTCATGCCCATCTGAGTCGTCATCTGTGTGCTCACAAAAAGTGCATCTAGGTGGTCTCAACCATTCTCCTCGTTCTCTTTTTGTTCCTACTTGGGTAAGATCTTTCTCTTTAGTTTATATACAATCCTTTTTCTGTAGAAGTGGAGTTAGTACTGTGGTTGGATCTTCATTGATACTGACAGAATTTTGTATTTTTCATGGTTATGTTTAGTGACTCAGTAATATATCGAGCCTTTTACACTAATTCAGATCCATCCAAAATTCAAATGGCCCAAAACCTTGGTCCCTCTGACAGCAGTTTGATGGCCTTTGTGAAAAGTTGGTAGCTTCAGTCCAGTTACAAGTGGGCAAGTGTCTAAAGTAGCCTTTCTATTAGCAACCTGGGCAGAAAGACAACTATCTTCTTTTTTCCCCACCCCCATCAATAGTCATTGTTTCTCTGGATCAGGATTGTATCCCTGCTGAGAATAAATAGAAGACTTAATTTTCCTGTGCTATCTATTTTGTAACTTGGTGAGAATTCAGTTCATTTTTGAAATATAATACACAAGAAAAATGGCTTGAATAAGACTGAGTTGTCATAGGCCTAATTTAACTATTTTATCTTAACGAGCAGTTTCTTTAAAGAACAATGAGAGTTTGAGGGATGATTTCTTGTTTAAGACTTTTCTCATAATGTAAATCTATGGAAGAAAAATCATTCTACAAAATAACTGAGAAACAATGAAACACCTCTTCCCTACTTTTTTAAATCGATGATTTAGCAACTGAATGGAAGACAGCATTACAATCTCAGGGCTGAAAATCAGGGCAATTCCATTTCACTACAGAAAGGATCATTTTTGGGCAGCAATCAGAAACAAAAAGTAAGTGTTATGGTTTGTTGTTGGGTATTAAACTGAATATGGATATTTTATGTACAGATGGATTTAAACCTTTTGAAAACATTGGTGCAAATATGACTCACAATCAAACAGAAAATGAAAGTGGTGGTTGTTTAGCAAAGTATACTTGCCAAAAGGAAGTTATACACTATCCTGATCATCACAGTATAAAAAAATAATGGATTCAAATGAATACACAGTAAGAGTTAAGCTGTTGCTGTGAGTATGGCTGGATTTCCTGCTTGCTTGTTAGTATTTGTAATGGCTCACTATTTACAGTTGTGTCCTTTTGCCATGGCTTTACAGATTTTTAGCACTGCCAGACTACCCATGTCAAACACAGGTGTTTTGTAATCCAGATTCAGACTGAGGCAGCCATTAATGAATCTGTAAGGATGTGAGTGTATTAACCCATTGCAGTATGGATTGATTTAAAACAAGGCAATTTAAATCATTATTTATATCACCAAGTGGAAAGCCTTGAATTAAATCAATTTTAATTAACTTTTCCATTTGTACTTCAGTTATTTTCTGAAGAAAGGTGCATTGTCATTGATATAACCATTAAAATGTGTTGATTTACAATTAAACGGAGCATTTTTGCTAGGTTTGGTCATCTTTGTGCTACACTATCTGTATTCATTTATTTAACAATTATATAGCTTAATATTTTCAGATTCTGATTGTACATTTTAAGTAAGAAAACAGTGAAAGATATTTTGCTTATTTACTAGATAATTAACTTTTTCTAATGATTTGTGTCAAGCTGGATTAGAATAACTGGAATTTAATTAAACACACAAAACAGCATATAAAATTTATTTTTATTAAACAAAACCTTAACTTTTTTTGATCCATAAACTTCTCTTTTTGAAACATGTTTCACTTTTCCAAGTAAATGATTTATTAAGCAGAGGGACTAACTTTAGTCAGTGAATTAAACTGACTCTTTCAGGTCAGCCTGGGAAAATTTTCAAATAAGCTCCAGCCACTTTCACTTAGACTTAAGTTCCTACTTACCTTGAAAATGAAACAGTCTCCTAAGTAACTTAAGCTGGTCTATTATGCCAAATGTATAAAGCTTGACCTCAAGAATTAGAATTTTTCCCCTGATTCTTTCTTTATATAGAAAAGGAACATTTAACTCAGTTTTTTGATAGAGGCTCATTGATTCAGAATATTTATTTAAATGATTTCAGAGATTATAGTAAGTTTAAGCCTTGACATATTTTATATTTAGATCAGATTTCATTTAAACAGGTTTATTTTTAAAAAGAAAAATGTAGTACAATTTAAATGACAAAATTTAAAAAAAACTGATTTTAAATTTAAAAAAAAAATTAAAAACATTTCCAAAAAAAACATTGATTTTTTTTTTTTTACGCACCTTCCCATTCAGGCCATAAGATCCTCTTAATAATTGTTGTTTACATATTTGAGCCCCATTCCTACACAAGTGCATGCATAACTTTACTCAAGTGAGTAGACCTGTTGGATGAGGGTTTGCAAGATCAGTGCCTTAGCAATGAAACAGATAATAGCCTGGTAACATGCATGCCTTGGAAGAAAACTTGAAATACATTTTGTTATACTCCTTCATTTTAGTAATATTTAGAGGTTACTGGTGAAGGGAAGACATCAAAACAAACTAATCCCATTTTAACATTTTAGGGAAACACTGAGGGAAAGTCATAGTATAAATATTTGTGGCCTAGTTTTCAGAAGTTACAAACACCTTGAAATTCTTTTTGAAGTCATTGGGAAGGGTAATTTGCTTAGCGCTTTTAAAAATCAAGCCTTAAGAATTTATTTGTATCTCTATTGATGCAAAAGTTGTACTTATAGGTTTTTTAAAAAAATATTTTGCCAGGCTCAGAGTAAACAAGATGATGAATTTTGCAGCATTTGGCAATCACTGCAAGGGTCTGGAAAGTCTCAACATGTTCAACAAAATATGAATGAAAAGGTTAGTATATAACTGACATTGTGAGTAACATTTTTTCTGAAGTTCCTTCTGTTTAGAGAGAGAATATTGATTTATGGGTTTATGTATGGACAACATAAAATATAGAATTATCTCTTCATTTTCACTGAATTCGTCACAAGATTAAACATTTTTAGGCTAATATCAAAGATCAGACTAGCTGGTTTTGTGTAATATGGTAAAACTTTATTAAAAATTGTGGAAAGAGGTGATGACCTGTTGTAAAGATTGTAAATGATGGTGTGTCTGTCTTCTGGTTAATATTAAATGTCTGAATATTTCAATTCCTAGGGTGCAATCCTACCTCAAGAAACAAAGCCAGGAACTGGCAACCAGTTGTATAAACCAGGCTTCAATGAGAGTACCCTTAAAGGCCAGCAAAGAAAACAGGAGCCATTTAAAAAGTGTAAGTACTATAATTAAAAGTCTAGTTTTGAAAAACCTGGCTTGTTTGATTGTTTATAAAAATATCTGCAGAATTTCTTTGCCCTCAACATTTTATAAACAAATGGTTTTACTGTGTATATTTTGCTCAAATCCTGGTCCCACTGAGCCCAAATGGACCAGGATTGGCTGTTTTTAAGCATATCTGACCTCTCTACAAATTGAACCTGCAGTCTTTAATCAAGCAATTGGCCCACATTATCAAACTTATAGAGGATGTGCATATACAACCTTTGGAAGCAAAAGTAAACCTGTTTACTAGACATGAGTAAAGCTACATAGGCATTATCACATACATTTAATGTTTGCTTCTTTTATCCTGTCAAGAAAAGTGCATAGGAACAGTGAAGTCAGAGTTAACAAATGTTTGATACATAAACTCAAATTTAATTCTGATTTAATCTAACTGGGGACCTATAATGGTTTCTGGAGTCAATTTGATTATTTTAATATCTTTTAAAAGCAGTAAAAAAGAATAAACACCTTTGCGCAGCTGATACTGTGAACTAATTTATTTGTAGTTAAAGAAGATTCTAAAGTTCCAAGAAATGAAGGTCAGACACACACAATATCAAATAAACAGGTATATTTCCTCTTATATTGAGAACATGTATTCCAATAATTATTTAATTGTTTTCATTACTATTTTCTAGTTCGTCGTTTTACAAATTTTCTCCACTGAGCAGCTCAGTGAATTCTGCTGCCAGCTATCAGAAGGTTCTTGTATTTGTGGCAGTTTTTATCCTTTAGAAATTTTATATAACATTGTACCATTGTTCTTGGAGCCTTTACAGGCAGAAAATGAGAGAGATGATGCTTCTGTCAGACATGATACATATTATGACATGTCATTCCAAGACTGATGCTAGCAAGCATGTCAGAAGTTTTTTTAATCTCTTCCATTGTTTCCATTATTCTGCAGTTTTTCTAGCTTCCGATGTTTAAAGCTGATACTATAATTGCAAAACATAGATGTTATCATGGACTTGCCATTATGGTGTAGTCCATTCAGATACGAGAATGATAGTTTGTGAAATACAATTTGCAGATTATTTTCAGCTGATCTACATTTTAACTGTGAGATGTTAGTGTGTAATCAATATTGCCATTTCTTTCAGAATTTTGCAGGAGCAAATAAATATAATGTTAAGCTTTTGAAGAGGAATGAAAGTCCAAGTGTGCCTGTAATTCAGAAGGCTTCAGTTGATGAGTCCTGTGTAGCTGGGAAGGTAAAAGTTGGCTCATTAAATGTGAGCATGCTTCTGAATAGTTTGACCCTTTAATGCTCAGAGGGGTCGGCAACCTTTCAGAAGTGGTGTGCCGAGTCTTCATTTTTTCACTCTAATTTAAGGTTTTGTGTGCCGGTCATACATTTTAACGTTTTTAGAAGGTCTCTTTCTATAAGTCTATAATATATAACGAAACTATTGTTGTATATAAAGTAAATAAGGTTTTTAAAATGTTTAAGAAGCTTCATTTAAAATTAAATTAAAATGCAGAGCCCCCGGACCAGTGGCCAGGACCCGGGTAGTGTGAGTGCCACTGAAAATCAGCTCGCATGCCGCCTTCTGTACCCATGCCAGAGGTTGCCTACCCCTGGCTCAGATACTTTCAACATGGAAGTCACTGTATGCCCACAGTCCCCATTGACTTGAATGGAGTTCCACATATAGAGAGCCGCATTAGGATCAGACACTGACAAAACTAAATAGCCCAAAGTAGACTTAATCTTTTTTTAAACCAGCTCTTTCTGGTCATGGCATTTATTATTTTAAGTACAAAGTTTTACATGCATTTTTTAGTATCTTCTTACCTCTATTCCTTAGAAGGACTCTGAACTTGAAAACCTTCTAGCATCTTTGAAAATCTCCAAAGAAAATGAAGTGCAATCATCTTATCCCAAGGAAGAAAGAGTCACCAATGAAGAACATCTGTCTCCACAGTCTTTTGCTATGGTTTGTGTATTGTGGGAGCCATTGGGTGACAATTTAGCATTTGTTTTGTTAATTTCTTATACTTCTGTTTACAAACAAAACTTATTAGTTTATTAAACATAATAATATTTAATTAACTTTTCTTAAAGCAAATAACATATATAGTTAATAGTAAAATATTACTTCTCAGGGAAATCAAAAGTTGCAATTTTTGTTACCATTATGCAGTATTATTTTATTCACTTTGAATAGTGCTATCTAAACTTCATTGGATTATTGAATATTTTCTTGTTTTCTAAAGAAAGGAACACAGATGCTCAAAGAAATTTTGAAGATTGATGGCTCTGAGATAGAAACCAAGAATGAAATGAAGCCACTGATTGATGAAGTTCCTGCTTCCTCTGCTAGGCAGGATTCCCATGGGGCTGCCATGCAGCATAAACAAACAAAAAAAATGGGTATGTACAGATATCAGCTAATCCTCGACAAAATGCGCAAAAGAGCCTTTTGTTAACTTATCTCTACAATTAGTAAAAAGATTGCTATTGATACTGCTTTTCAGGATGAAACAGTAGAATTTTCCATATTTTCTATCCCGTTTTTACTGTTCATCACTGGAAATCCCTACAATACCTAAGTAATCTCTTGAATGCATAGCATTAAAGTCAGACATTCTGAAAATACCCAGAACATATTCAAATTTACTTGCTTCTGTGTTGGTGTTTTAGAATTGTCTTTTTATTTTATATTTTTGACTGATACTATTTTTTTTCTTACTTTCTTTTTTATAGCTGCTTACATGAATAAGCCTCATGGTGTAGGAAGCCTTCATAATGCTCAGACTTTGGAAACTGGAGGTCACCCTCTCTTTGGCCCACAGTCTGCGTTGTCTACCCCAGTATCTGAACTCTCTCGTATTTGTTCCCTGGTTGGAATGCCACAACCAGATTTCTCCTTCCTCAGAACACCACAGGTAAGGCTTGTTTTATAGGTAGAACTACAGGCCTGTGGAGTAAACTGCACGCATGTAAATCATGCCCTTTGCTATGAATTTGTACTAATAACTAAAATCCCAGTGTAGATGAGACCTTAGTGCCTCTTGTTTGATTTTATTCATTTCCAAAAATAAAATACTAAACTTAAAACTATTGTATTAATTTATGTTAATCTGTCTCAATTTTTAGCTCTTCTGTTTGCTTGCATATAGTGATGACAGACAAACTTTCATGAAAAAAATCTATTTCATGTTGTTTTCTTAGACCATGACAGTTTGTCAAGTAAAATTATCCAATGGCTTATTAGTACATGGACCTCAGTGTCACTCTGAAAATGAAGCCAAGGAGAGAGCTGCATTTTTTGCATTACAACGATTGGTGAGAAAAGTATACTATATAACACCTAGTATCCTTGTCTTGTTTTACTGCATTGAGCCTGTTATAATAAATTATTCTCTCTTAATAAGAGCTCTTTAGGAGTGAACTTTTCTTTGCCGCCACCTCCACCGGTGTTTCCAAATTATCAGTCCATAGGAGCTCCTGTACCACCTGGATCCATTCCTTCAGTCTTCACCCAACCCACTGGTAAGTTTTTGACTAATACACTTTTTTCAAATAATTGAAAACTTGACTGTAATTCTAATAGGATTTTGTGAACATGGGTGACTTCTAGAGAACACCATTTTAGGTAGATGTACCTCTGAACCTCCTCGAAAATGGAAATTTGTGAACCTCCTCTCATGGACACACGAAACAAAAACGAAGAATTCCACACCTTAATTGTTCGGTTGTTCTTCTCAGGACATATGTCAATGTGCTATCTATTGGTTTTTCTCCTGAATACAATGAGAAGCAGTCTAGAACTGTTGGTCCTGGTCAGCAAGAGGGAAGACGCATCTACTTCTAAGACCTGCCAGAAAGCTCTGCTTTTGTGATTTCCCCTCCATATCGTCTCAACAGTTTTCTAGTATTTTCTCCTATAGCTAACAATCATCTGTGAACTGGCAAATCAAGGCACTCTTTGTCATATTTTTTGGAACCTGCTCTCCTGAGTCTTTTCAGTACTTCCCTGAGACACTATATAGGAATCCTGCCACCCTTTGCCAAGCAGTGTCGTGATATAACAACCCAAGAAGGCCTGCTGAAAATTCCTATGGTACCATTAATGCTCTGCTATTTTTGTAGAATGCAAGAAGGGTTATGACAATAGTGACCGGCAATTAGGCAACTAGTAATAGTGTAGGATTCAAGGTCCCCAGGCAGACACTGCTCCCTCACTTCTCCTCAGTCTTTGCATTGTTGACTGGATCCAGAGAGAGTGCATTCTGTCCTCAGTTGTAAAACAGGGCCTTTGTGGTGAAAGAAGCAAAGTGAAAAAATATCCTTGAGATACTCTGGGTTTGGAGAACTCCCCACCTTCCTAAAAGGAAATAATAGAAACTAAAGGTTATTTGTTGTTTCTCACAGCTAATATGATGCCTCCATCATCTCACATGTTTGGTCCAATGTCATGGAGAGCGCCAGTGCCTATTCATGGCAAATCTTACTATCCTAGTTCATATCCTGGGAACATGCCTCTTGCAGGAACTGTACCAGTTGGTACTCACAACCAGTTTATTCCTTTACAGGTAAGCATGATAGGAATTGTCTTGAGATCATATTTTTATAAAAAATGTTAAAAGTATTTATATACGTGCTGAAAGCCCATGCTATCACATGGATGTAACTTGTAAAGTCAAGTGTATACATAAGTTGAAAATGGCCGAGAACTTAAAAACTTGTCCGTATCAGACCCTGAATGCCAGTGATGTTTTGACGTGGTGATATTCTGAACAGAGAGAGCTCGCAACCATGCTTGTAGCTGTTTCCATCTCTTCACACTGACTCCACAGATATTCTAGGCTTCAGGGTGACAATCCTGTGATCTTATAGTAGAGACATGATGGATGCAAAGACACTCCTATGATACATTGTTTCATTTTAGAAAATTATTAAACTGTTCTATATGCATTTTTATAGTGGTATATTTGCAGTTTTGTGAGACTACATTCTTTTAATAATATTTATTTGATTTAAAGGTAATTAAAAAAAGGGCTGCTAGCAAGAAGAATTTCGAGTTCAAAGAATTCCAGGGCACCCTTCAAGCTGGACCACTAAAAAATGAACAGCTGATATATTCTGAAACCAACAAGCTCATTCAACAAGATACTTCAACTCCTTTAAAATCTCCCCAAGCTGTTCAGTCTGCTGTTTCTTTTCAAGACAACGTAGCTACTCCAGGCGTTCTTCATAACAAATCAACACCAAACATTTCTAGCAAACGAAAGACAAGAAAACTGGCTGTCAACTTTGGTGCACCAAAATCTTCAGAATAAATACTGTAGCTAGGTTGATTTTATCTTTCCTCTTCCTCCAGTGTTTTTCATATAAATTTAGGATTTTTAAGGAGATATATATATCCTTAAAAAAATCAGTGCTATTTAGAAAAATGAACCATTTTAAGTATGATTTTATTTTTCCTCATCCCAGTGTTTATATAATATCCTTTAAAAAATCTTAAAGCATTATTTAAAAAAAATAAGTATAATAAAGAGTGAAAGACATTTCAGTTGCTAGGCTTTTCCAGGCTGTTGATAAATACTTATAAAAACTATGTTAAAATTTGGTTAAAGATCTTAACTTAAACTGAAAAAAGCCAGAAAATCCTGAATTAAGGTCACCACACGATCCATTGGTGCCTAGGTCTCTGAATAGTGGCTTACATTCTATAGCAGGTGAGCAGCAATAATATTAGAGTGGGAATCCTAATTCAGAATTGTCTTGCTTTTGCGGTAGGATATGGGGGCAGTAATAAGTCAGGCACGGAATATTGCTTAATACGGTCTTTTGTATTTTAACTCCTTTTTTATAAAATAGAGAAGGCTTTTATTTACCTGTAAATTTCATATTTATTGGGTCTCTAGGTCCTTCTGATCTGAAGGAGTGGAATAGAACTTAACTGTGGTGGCACTTCCAGATTTGCTGTCACTACATTCATTTCTAGGTTTCATACCAAATGGTAGCAGTTCTAAAACTCTCAGAAGTTAGACATCATTACATATCTAGAATTATTGTTACAGGATGAATTTTACAAAATGGCAAAGAAGATGGGTTGCTGACAGAGACCACTGGCTTATAGAATATAGCAATTGCAAATTGACTTGCAAACAAAAGGTCTCACTTCAAATTATATTAATAAAGTTGCTAGTTATGATTCATTTTAAAATCTGACTCCACTTTACTAGTTAACCAACATAGATATCCACTACACATCCACATGCACTTCTTCATGGACTCCAAAAGCCACAAAAATCCTGACTTTTTCTAAATTTTAAAATGAGTAGGGTGCAAAGGTATTTGTGTATATATAGCATGTTAATCAAACTCATGCCCATCCTTTGAGCCAATTTCTCCCATCTACAGTTTTCACCATAGAGTGAAGTTTGGAATCTGGCAGGTTCTCTTTTCTAAATTACTATTTTTTTGTTTGTTAGCTGACTTTTAATAGATATTTTAATTTCCTAATATATGGTGGCAGAAGACACACTAAATTGTCATCTTGAATTAGAGTTCTAAGCTTATTCCCTAATAACATCCAGACAAAAAATTCTTGATCTCCCTTTTTGGAGGAAATTATCACTTTAACTAGTAATATCTTCATTCTTTATGTATCTAGGCTATCTAAAAGAAGAAAAAAAACTGACAGGGCCCTGTACTACCTTATGATCCATGCAATTCTCATTCATCATAAATGAAAATTGTATGGCTCCAAAGCAAAACTTGGTCTGATGTCTCTTCTCATTTGGCGCACTCTGTAGATGTTGGCTGGGTCTGCACCACCATTTTTACCTTATTCTTGTCTGTCCTGGTGAAAATACTTTTCCTCAAAACCCTAGAAGGATTAGTGATATGTCAGATTTTAATCAGTGATTCAATACATTGTCTCTAAGCAGATTTCATGCAGCACATGTAAGTTTGCAGAATTTTCCTCGGTTTCTTGTCTTGCTATTTTGCCATAGTAACATAGCTTCACTTTCCTATTATAGTGTCCAGTTTCATCTCACAGATGTTTCTCTTGCTAAGGTTTTTTTATTCATTTTCCCAAAACTGTTTTTGTCTCCTCTCTGCTGTCCTGCCTTTCAGGGGTCTTTGATAGCTATTGCTATTTCTATCTTTCCCATAGACAGTGTGTTCTCTCAGAAATTTTATTCAGTCGTTTTTGGCCAGATACTTGTCTTCTGGGCCTCTGATACTCCAATCCTTTTATAGTAGTCTGTACATAATCATAAAACTCTTCCTGGTTAATCTGGATTGACCATACCGCAGAGATGACAGACTCTGTATGTGGATCCAGTATATTTAAACTCTGATTCCAGAAATCATGTAGTTTCAGGATTATTTTTATGTCGTGCCTTGTTAGTCATTCAAAATCCTTGCACATCTCCAGGCTAGAATAGCAACCTTCAGGTGTTTACACTGATTAACTTTTGTACAACTTTTTTTAAGGAGATAATGAGTCTCTCAATAGCAGCTAGCTCCTACTTAGTCTCAAAGGTTCATCTGTATTCTGCTGTGTTGTTTGCTTTTCCTTAAATCTAATGCTTTCCAATGTGAGTTCATTCTTCACAGTGTGAATTTTAAGATCTTTAATTATTACATTGATTGAAACAATTTCTTGTTTAAATTAATTTAGATATATAGGGTTCAAAATCCTGTTTCTCAGTGGCAACATCTATCAAAATATATTAACTCTGTCGTATTTTTTGAGATTTGCCTTTTAGAGGGTCTTAAGGTACATTCCACTAAGTTGACCTTCACAATGTACCTCATCAACATCATTAGGGATTATGTTGGCATGATACTGATGCTGGCATAAATATTTTTAAAATGTTGCTTCTCCTAACTAGATTTCCAGACCCTGAGTTCCTAGTCTCTTGTACTATTATTTGATCTCCAGGGCGCGATCTTTTGAGAAGCTTCCATTATGGAGAAAACTGGATTACGTTCTGCGAGCACACCTACAAACCTTCCTAAGAGATTCTAATCTCCATAAAACCTTGTTTTTCAGTGTTTTTTCCCCAAGATTACATGGCTAGTAGATGCTGGGTGTGGGTGCTAGAGTCACTGCTGAAATACTGAATTACATAGTTTATAACGTCCTCTTGTATCTAGATAGCCAGATATGCAGATATGTAAAGAATGATTTGTGAAGGAGACTGTCAATGCCAGTATAAATAAACCATTTGTTTTCTCATTAAATAGTTACTTCTTTCAAACCAGGAGCTGAATTTTTTCCCAGTGCCACTGAAACTGCCATACTAAATTTCTATACATGAGTTGAATATTTGATTCTGTATCTGCTGTGTATCGTATTAGTCCCTATTTCCTAGTTACCCTTCGTGTCCATTTTATCTGTATTTATGGATTTTGTAATGTCCACTACCTGGTGCCCAATCAACTTACTTCAGCATTCACATGTTCTGTTACATGTGATATGTACATTGTCCTAAGCCGTATCATCTATTATTTCAGCTCCTTTGTTTTATATTCTATGTCAACTCTGTAATTATGTTTAATTCATACAGGTATAAACATTCATTTTTCTCATAAAGTATTTTGTAAGTACTGGAATTTTTCATTAGATCTTATACAGAGCAGTATTTTATTAAAAATCCAGAAGGGAAGACTTTTATGTGTGCATTTTTGTAGTTTGATTTTTTTTAAATAACTTTTCATTGTTTATCTGCCAAGTGAAATGTTTTCAATTTGCATATGAATGGAAATGGAATGTATTTTTTTGTCCTATTGAGTGTTAAATTGTACATCTGCAGATTTCTAGCATGTAGTTGCATAAAGGACTGTGCAAACATATTTTAAAATATGAACATAAGATACACTGAAGGATAAAAATTATTCATAAGTTAAATGCTATACAGAATTTTAATTCAACAGAATAATTTTATAACCTGTTTGTTGTCTGCGTCTGCTTGGATTAAATATTGAAACTAGAAACATTATTTATCTTAAGTGTTTTATATTCAAGTGCCTGTTATTTGGGAACAACCCTGCCCTTAATCCAAAGTCAGAGTTGGGTTAAACTTGTTAAAAACCCAATTGCTCTGATTCCAAAAAGCAGCAAGCTTCCATTTTACAGGAGCAGTTTCTTGATGTCCCACCACCAGTCATTTAGGAGACCAAAGCATGAATTTTCAATGATTATTGCCAGTCAGTTATAGATGAAACTCCTTCAACTGGCTATTGAGGATCTGCTAACATTGCTTGGGCTTCTGCTGCAAGTTCAGAGCAGCAGTCAAAAGATAATACTTGATTCTGTAGTGGGAGAGCATAGTACCAGGGCCCCCACATGAGCTGTTGTAACCCGGTAAAGCCTAGAGGTGACTGAAAGGCCATGAGGAGCCCAACAGCCAAGAAGGAGAAGTTAAAGGCTTTTTTTCCCAAGGAATACAGCATATGATCTCTTGACAATAAGGCACATGGAAAAGTAAATATCAGTGGTGTGACATTCTGAAATGAAGCCATTTCCCATACTCGGACCAGAGAGCTCTGCAGATGTTTTCCAGTCAGACCAATGTAGTAATATTCCCCTCATCTGTCAGACAAACCCTTGAACAAAGTAGAATGACAGAACATGCACTGAAGGTACAAATTGAGATGCATGTAAACTCCTTAAAGAAAGAAACATGTAGTTGTTCTTTGAATAAATAACAAGTTGCTACATAAAATGATAGTCACAAACGTCAATATTTTAAAACATTTTAAACTTTAAAAGTCTTAAAAGGCAACTGCATTATTTTTTTTCATTTTTCTTTTGCAGGGGGAGGGGGAGAATCCTCTCCTTTGAGTGCTTTGTCCATGTGTATATCATTTGTAGTACATGTGCCCCGGCATCAAGTTTGAATTCGTTTAGCCATTAGTGTCCATGGGAGCTGCGCCTCTGTCCTGGTGTCCCAACCCAAGCGCATAAGGGTGTGGAGTGGGCCCAACTATCCCTAAGTTCCATTTTGCTGCTTATGAATGCAAGTAGATCAGGAGATGGCTGCACACTGCCTCTGATGAATCTGCAACCCTAGGCAGCTGCCCAAAAATCTGCCCTCCCTTAGGCACCTGCCTAGTTCATCTACTGCTAAAGCAGCCCCCATCCAGAAGACAGTTCTTGGGAGTCACCAAAAATGAACAGTTGTAAAGTAGCTACATTAATGTTGGAAGGGAAATAGAGTGAAGTGCGCTTTAATTGGGGTTATCATAAGTCTGTAGAGACAATAAAGAACACTAAGGAAGGAGTGATTAAGGAGAATGGAGAAAATAGAGAGGAGAAGTGGAGTAGCATTTAGGGGTTCTGTGTAAATCCTTTCCTTGTAACTCAAATGATCAGATGGTAATCTCACCCTAAGGGTGAAAATTACCGTAAATGGAGAACATACCTTCTTTGGATTACATGGGGAGAGTATAGGACCTGGGGCTTCAGCAAAAGCACAATTGTTTGGGGTCTGATTTATATGCTGTTCTGATATTTTTGGATTTAAAGGAATGCAGGAGGGGAGAGGGAACTGGGGAGGTGGAGGGAAATTATTATAAGGAATACAAAAGTTTACAGCTAAAAGCCAAGCCATATTCAGGCACGCAAATGCAGCATAATTAGAAACAAGAGAGACATGACCACACAAGGCTTCATGCCATCAAACAGCTAAAGGATCAGAGTTTCAAATTTTTCAGCAAAGTGAAATAGTTATCAGTGGTTCTTCCTTTTAAAGTAAATCTTTGAATGTCAAAGGGCTAAATAATGACACTAAAAGGAAAAAAAGACCTGCCAAACTTTAAAAAAACAAAACAAAAAAAAACACATTATTTTATTTCAAGAAACTCATTTTCTCAGGCGGGGCAAATTATTACCATGAAAGGTAATCGGTTTTCAGCAGACTTTCTTTTTGCTTCAGCCAAAGAAAAGAAAAGAGGAGTGGGCATAATATTTTCTAAACTTGAACTTTTTCAGATTAAAGATCAATTTAAGGATAAGGAGGGATGTTTCGTCTTATTGAAGGACACAATTGCTGGGTTATTAATAACAGTAGCCTCAGTGTATGTTCCCAATCAAAAGCAAAACAAATTTTAATGACTCTCTCTTAAAAAAAAAACTGCAACACTTTAGAGAAGGGGAAGTTATACTTGAAGGAGACTTCAGTTGCACATGAATTCCTCACAGGGGCAGATCTGGTTTTTTAAAGAATAGGATATAAGAAGCAGGTGCAGCATCAATTTCTCTGTGCTAACAATTCAGTCTCTCAGCTGGACAGAAATGCACCTGGGGAAAGAGATCACACATTTTATTCACACCTTCCTCAGTTATATACTAGAATAGATTTTATTTTAGTCTCTGAATCCTTAATGAACCAGACAAGAGTTGCAGAACATTCGTGCACTGCTGGGAATAGTCTTTTTGATAGCTGGGATGAATCCCAAAAATCACTTTTTTGGAAAATGAATTGCTTGCTTCTCCAAGACAAAGATGAGGTTGCGGCAATGAGAGAGGACATTCTTCGGTACTTACAAATAAATGCATAGATTCCAAGACCAGCAGGGACCATTGTGATCATCTCATCTGACATCCTGTGTAACACAGGCCATAGAACTTCCCCAAAATAATTCCTAGGGCACATATTTTAGAAAAACATCCACTCTGGATTTAAAAATGATCAGCGATGGAGAATTCATCATGACCATTGGTAAATTATTACAATGATTGATTACTCTGTTAAAAATTTACATTTTATTTCCAGTCTGAATAGGTCTAGCTTCAACTTCCAGCTATTGGATCGTGTTATACTTTCTCTGCTAGACTGAAGAGCTCATTATTAAATATTTGTTCCCCATGTAAATTCTTACAGACTAGTTAAGTCACCCCTTAACCTTCTTGTTAAGCTAAATACATTGAACTCTCTGAGTCTATTACTATAAGTCAGGGGTGGGCAAACTTTTTGGCATGAGGGCCACATCGGGGTTGCAAAACTGTATGGAGGGCTGGGTAGGGAGTCTGTGCCTCCCCACCCTATCTCCCCCGTCCTGCCCTCTGATTACCCCCCTCAGAACTCTTGACCCATCCAACCGTCTCTGCTCCTTGTCCCCTGACTGCCCCCTCCTGAAACCCCCTGCCCCTAACTGCCCCCCAGGGACCCCACCCCTAGCTGGCCCCCCTGCTCCCAGTCCCGACTGCCCTGACCCCTATCTGCCCCCCACCTCCTGACAGGCCCCCTGGGACTCCCACACCTATCCAACCCTTGCCCCCGTTCCTCATCCCCTGACCGCCCCCACTCAGATCCTCTGCCCCATGCAAACGCTCCCTGTCCCCAGCTGCCTTCCGGAACCCCCTGCCCTCTTAATGCCAGAGCCAGCCATGCTGCTGGTGCTGAGGCTGGGGGGGACGGGGACAGCAGGGGAGGGGCCAGGGGCTAGCCTCCCTGGCTGGGTGCTCAGGGACCAGGCAGGACGGCCCTGTGGGCTGTAGTCTGCCCACCTCTGCTATAAGTGGTCCCCAAACTGTGGGATGGGGATGTAAAGGAACATTTGGGGGTGTGTGTCATAAGGTATATTTCCCAAATCTGAACCTTAGTATCCAAAATTTGGGTACCTGCATGAAACCTCTAAGCTTAATTACCAGCTTAGATCTGATAGCACTGCCACCACCCAAAAATATAGTGTTTTGGGGCACTCTGACACTCCCAACCGTCCCTGGACCCCAAGAACACTCCTGGGTCTTTAAGACAAGGAGAATAAACCTTCTCCCAGCCTTTTCTCCCTCCCAGACTTTCCTCATTCTGGCTACCCCTGAGAGATGAAATACGATTCACCTCTTCATCATCGAACTACCAACAAGAAGCCATGTCCTGTCCTCTTCACAAATGCAGAACAGATTCAAGGAACAGAGAGAGATATCTATCGCTCCCCCTACCGTTCTCCCCCACCATCCTGTGAGTTATCCCAATCCCCGGATAAAACAAGGGGAAACAAGAAAAATTCAGTCATTGTTCTCTAAAAAGAAAGCTTTTAATAAAAGAAAGGAAAAAGTAAAGAATTATCTCTGTAACTTCAAGATGTAAATATTACAGGGTCCTATGCTTACAGACACAGAAAGAAACCAGTACCAATACAAATCAAAATATTCCCAGCAACTACACATATAAAAGTTAACCAGCCAGATCCACAATTGCAAATAGAGTAAAACAAACAAAAAAAACTAAACCGCCTGTTTTTACTTACTATTTGAACAGAAAAAACTTAAGAGAGCCTGGAGATAGTGTGATCCCCTCAGAGACTAGAGAGCCACTGACACAAAACAAAGGACCCACACCCAAAACTTCCCTCCTTTGAGATTTGAAAATATCTTGTTTCCCAATTGGTCCTCTGGTCAGGTGTTTAGTTCCCTGTTTGTTAACCCTTTCCCGGTGAAAAGACATTAACCCTTAACAATCTGTTTATAACAGGGTGGGAACTGGGGCCTGGGCCAGCTCCTAGGGGAGGCGAGGAGGGAGTACCACCCAGGGTCTGGCCACAATTCTGCCCCCAGATGAGGCCCTGACTTCAGCTCCCAGCCCTGCTCCAAGCTGCAGATCTGGCACTGTACCCACAACTGATATCTGAAAAGCATCAGTCACTCTGCAGATTAAAGAAAGAACGAACAGACAGTATTCAGACAGATAGGATCCTTATGACCTATATAGGAGAAGTGCACTTTCTAAGTAAACTGTAGCAGTTTCCCAACAGTTTTCTTATGAACTTATTTATTAAGCAAAAATTAAGATTAGGAGTCTGATTTAAATTATGTAAATTTTCAGTTTTAGTTAACTGTGGCACTATTGCAGCTACTTTTATTTTACTCCTGCCTTCATACAAAGCTACAGAGTTACAACAGATAAAGACTAAAGTACATGCTTTAATATAATTAGGACTGGGCCATCCAAGATGAAAACTACACCATGGAAGAGTCCTTCAACCAGGTATTTGAGGCCAATCCCTTTATCAATGGAATCCTCAACCAAAATGTGAGGAAGGCGAACAGTACATCCTCTAATTTTTGACAATAATTCAAGGTCAGCCAGCCACCAAGAAGACCAGCACCATTCATATTCTGGTTTTGGATAAAACACCTGATCTTGCCTACATCATAGAAACCTTCCTCCCTCCAAGCCTACACCCCACTACACCCTTTAGCAATAAAGTAACCATTAACAAGTTCTGAATCAGTCGTCTTTCTTCCCAATTTAGTTTTAACAAAAAAAGCTGCAATGTAAGTAGCTATGGGAGATAACAGTGCAACTACTAGGTATCGGGGGGGGGGGGGAAAGGTGTGCTAATAATGTCCTGGATATACTGGTCTGTTAAGTGTTATTACTTTTAATATGCTAATACAAACACTGTCATAAGAGTATTAATGTCCCAATGTACTGTAGTTTGTTTTAACTTATCGTAATACTAGAAGTGGTGCATGTGAAGCTCTCTTAAATGCTGAGACTACAGCAGTGATATTCCCAAGCCAGCATGCGTAGGGCTGGGAGTGGAGAAGGGAAGTGCATCTAGGTATAAGTAACATCTCTCACACCAAACAGGATATTTTCCACAGTTCATTGCAATTTGGAAGTGTGATTATTATACCTTGTCTTACAAAAACCAAACACCATTACATATGCACAAGATCAATAATTATCTTCCCCCACCCCATATATACAGAGTTGAGCTTCTGCATATAGTATCTATCAGAGGGTGTGTCTACACTACCCGCTGGATTGGCGGGTAGTGATTGATCTATTGGGGATTGATTTATCACATCTAATGTAGACGCGATAAAATTGATTCCCGATTGCTCTGCCGTCGACTCCGGAACTCCACTGCAGCGAGAGGAGGAAGTGGAGTTGACAAGGGAGCGGCAAAAGTCGACTCGCCACCTTCTTCATAGCCAGGTAAATCGACCTAAGATACGCCAACTTCAGCTACGCTATTCACACAGCTGAAGTTGCGTATCTCCCCCACTTAAGTGTAGACCTAGCCTGAGATGAATATTGAGTTCCCAGCTCTTCAGGAAGCAGTAAAGAGTCACCAGTCAAGCCACAGGTTGAATCCTATTGCAAACAGTATGGGTGATGCATGAGGCATTCTGAAGCAAGAGATTATTGGAAAACTTTAAATAAGACACTGAAAGAATAAAGTTTTCCTAGTTTTGTTTCTGTCGGATTTATTGTATTAGGTATAGTAAGTGTTTAATATAAAAATCAGCTAGTAGGGTTTACAATGTTATAACAAGAGATTATGCTATTGCCATTATCCAGTCAACTTGCACACTACTGTTTTGAATTAGTGAAATTCAGAGAGAGAGAATGAAGAAATCAATTAGAGACTAATTATTAACCAGATTCCTGGTTATTCATCAGCCACTTTGCTCCAATACATAGCACAAAGCACCATAAACCCAGTAGCATCTGACCAAGAGAATATTCACCTCAAATTAGCATCTGCTACACTCCTCCTTCCTTCCCCTCCCCTCCCTTCCCAGTCACCACTATTTAGGATATAGCTAAGTGAAAAGGTGGCATGGCTGAAGCATTTAGCAGGCAATTGAAAACTAGTATAGAGTATGCTAGCCCTGAGAACACTGATTAATTCTGAGCACTGGGTCTGCAGCTAGTCAACAGTGAGACTGAGGAGACATAACTGGCACCTTGAAGCACCTTTACCCCTCTTTCCTTCACAAGCTGCACTAAGCACAGTTTAGATACAGCCCTGTATCTGATCCACAGTATCTGTCAGTCACACTTCTGATTCTCAAGGAAATGAGTACACTTGGTGTATAAAAGAGTGCATTAAAGTATTTCTCTTTAAAAACAAAAAAAGTCTTTAACATTCTTTTTACAGCTTTGTACAGACAGAGTCTGTAAGCCAATATTATTACTGAGTTAATGAATTATTGCATTGCTTAAACTCTTTTCCTAAAATGCTAACATTCTAGGAGACATTAAGTTAAGAGAATTTTTTTGTTAGATCAGATTTAGTTTTAGTTCAAGAACATATCATGTTTATGAACAATCTTTCTGAACTACACTGAATTCTCTTTCATTGTTATCTAAAAAACTCTTAAGAAACTGAGCCAATGAGGCAGAAGTCAGTCATTACCTTCCATATTAATCAATCTTGTCAGTATTTCATAAATTAAACCTTTAATACTTTTTTTCAAAGCAAAAAAATTCCATCTCCCCTACACAACTGTTTTTTTCTAGTTTGTGGAAAACAGATTTCTTTCTGAATAGTGAAAAAAATTATAAATACAGGCCTCACAAAGCTGCACTTCCAATTTTAACTCCTTATACACGTGTGTGTGTGTAAAGGAGAGGGGCCATTAGGAGCAGTTACTTTCAGACCTCCCCCAGTCCTGAGAGCTCAGTCTCCATCAGTTCCTCAACAACCTGCAGCGGTGGCGAGCTGCCTCCACATGCCTGTTGCTCCTCAGCGCCCCACCCCGCTGCACTCAGGGGGCTCCACTGCCTCCCCTACCCCTCCTGGCAGAGCCCACCCCTGCCTGGGCAGAGTGTGCCAAGCGGGGCTCGGCTTAGCGAACCAGGCAGCTGTGGGCGGGCGGAAGCCTCCTCCTTCTCATCACCAGGAAACCAGGCAACCAGCTGCCGCCGCTTGCAGCCACAGAGCAAGCCAGGCTGGGGATGTGGGAGGGTGGTGTGGACCCGAGAGCTAGCCAGCGTCCGCACACAAAACCTGGATCCAGAGCTCAGTGCTGGCTGCGCGGAAAGGTGCTACTTTTGGTGAATGTGCTCGGGGGCGGGGGCAGTCGCTCCCTCTGCTCCCCTCCTAGCTACACTACTGCCTAGATGCACACATTTACATTTAGCTGTATTAAAATGCATATTGTTTGCTTGTGCCCAGCTTATCAAGCAATCCAGATCACTCTAAATCGGTGACCCGTCCACTCCTCCAATTTTTGTATCAACTCCAAAATTTATCTGTGATGATTTTGTTGTCTTCTAGGTCATTGATAAAAATGTTAAATAATGCAGGGCCAAGAACCCATTCCCATAGGACCCACTGGAAACACATCCACTCAATGATAATTTCCCATTACTATTACATTTTGAGACCTATGCGTCAGTTTTTAATCCTTTTAATGTGTGCCGTGATAACTTTATATTGTTCTAATTTTTAATCAAAATGTTGCGAACTTCCAAGTCAAATGCTGTACAGAAGTCTAAGTATATTACATCAACACCATTACCTTTATCAACCAAATTTGTAATCTCTTAAAAAAAAAAAAAAAAGATATTAGGTTAGTTTGACAGGATTTATTTTCCATAAACCCATGTTGATTTGCATTAATTACATTGCCCTCCTTTAGTTTTTTATTAGTTGAGTCCTTTATCATTTACCCCATTATCTTGCCTGGGATCAAAATCAAGCTGACAGTCCTATAATTACTGATATTATCCCTTTGATCTTTTTTAAAAATTGGCATAACACTAGCTTTCTTCCAGAACTTCCCTAATGCTCCAAGACTTGTGGAAAATCAGCATTAATTGTACAGCATTAATATAGCAGCTCTTTTAAAACTCAGATGCAAGTTATCTGGAGCTGCTGATTTAAAAATGTCTAACTTTAGTAGCTTAACACCCTCCAGAGATACTAGTGGAATTAAAGAGTGTTGTTACCATGTGATGAGACTGTATCATTATTATTAATTTTTTTTGCCAATTACAAAACAGAAATATTTATTTAATACTTCTGCCTTTTCTGCATTATTATTGATAATTCTACCATTTCCATGGTAGACTGGAAGCTGTGAACAGAGGAGAAGAAAACAGAGAGAGTTTGCTTGGAAAGCATCTGAGAGAAGCTGGTGGGATGAATATCCGAGTGTCTGTCTGCTGTGATCATTTTATTTGACTGCTGCTAGTTGCAGAGACTGTTTGACCGTGTGTGTGTGTTTGTTTTGTATGAAAAGTGTGAATTCGGAATGCTTTGTTCCAGGTGGGCCTTGAATGGTTGAGTAGGGGCAACTGCTTCGAGTCAGCAGCCTTATAAAAAAAGTAGCCAGGTACGAACCATGTGAGCTGAGAATAGAGAAGAAGCAAACAGAGAGTTTGCCTGGGAGTTCTTCCGGGAGAAGTTCCCACAGAGCTTTTGCCTTTCAGGCTTCTGTGAGCAGTAAATACAACATCTGAAGAGGCTCTTAGAAGGAAGGCAATATGGATAAGGAGCAATCAATCAGCTGTTGTGACCTGCACAGGATGTGCCATGTTTGTCTTTCTCCCAGAGGATACTTTGTCTGTACGAAGTGCAAGCTGGTCTCCATATTGGAGGAGAAGGTTAAAGGACTAGAAATCCAAGTATCAGCCCTGCGTTGTATCAGAGAAAATGAAGACTTTCCAGATAGAAGTCTGCGTTTGGTACTGCCTGCACAGCATGCTGAAGAATCAGAGAGGGCAGTGCAGAATGGGGAAGAAAACTGGCAGAATGTGACTTCCAAAAGAAGAAAGAGGAGAATTCATGTACCCCCAATGCAGATAGAGGTAAGAAACCATTTTCAGTCTCTCTGCACAGGTACTACAGCGGAGAATTGTTTGGAAGAGTCATTTGAGGGAAGGGATCAGGAGACCCCCATCGACCGGAAGGCATGGGATGCACTGACCTAGGGATGGGGGGGTGGTTTCCAAAATTACCACTCCCAAAACGAGAAGACGGGTGGTGGTGGTTGGGGACTCCCTCCTAAGGGGGACGGAGTCATCCATCTGCCGCCCAGACCGAGAAACTCGAAAAGTGTGCTGCTTGCCTGGAGCTAGAATTCAGGATGTGACAGAGTGTCTGCCAAGACAGATCAAGCCCTTGGACTGTTACCCCTTCCTACTTCTCCATGTGGGCACCAATGATACTGCCAATAATGACCTTGAGCAGGTCACTGCAGACTATGTGGCTCTGGGAAGAAGGATGAAGGAGTTTGAGGTGAAAGTCATGTTGTTCTTCGAGTGCTTGTTCATGTCCATTCCAATCAGGTGTGTGCGTGCCAGCCAGAAGATTTTTCCCTTAACAGTGTCCGTAGGGTCGGATATAGGAGTCACGCCTTCACAGTGCCAATATAGTACCCTGCCAACCCTCCACCCCCTCAGTTCCTTCTTACCGCCAGTGACAGCTAGCTGGAACATTGCTCGCTCTTGCTGCAAGCGCTTTGGCAATTTTTTCTGTAGTTTCTGTGCAATAGTGTAAATAGTTAGTTAGAAATAGTTTGTAGTAGTTTAACTTTGTTTGGGGGGTTTCCCCCCCAACGTCTTCTTCACTTCTGGGGTATGTCTGGGTCCCTACAGTTTAAACTCTGTGAGAACTCTGGCAAGTTTATGCCCAAGAGTGACCCACACTCTTCCTGTCTGTGGTGCCTCGGGGAGAGCTACCAGAAGGACAAGTGCAGGATCTGCAAAGGTTTCCAACCTAGGACCGTTAAAGACCGGGAGCAGAGACTTAAGATCCTGCTGATGGAAGCGGCACTATGACCACATTCCGACCCCGGGTCCGCAGAACCTGCGCTGAGTACTTCTTCATCGGTCCACAGTGCTCTTGTGCCGATGGTGCATGAATGGATGCCGAACAAGGCCCCTAAGGCCCCTCAGCACCGCCACGGCTCTAGACATAAAAAGCCATCTTCGGTGCGGCACCGCTCTCAGTCCTTGGTACTGCTAAAGAAGAAAAGGCCAGAGAGGGGTCGGTCTCCTCCACCAAAGTCTAAAGGGCCTGTGGCATCCACAAGCACCTCACAACCCTCAAGGGTTTCGTCAACTCCTACCCCGGCTAGGGTTCAGTCAAGTCTGAACCCTACATAGTTCCCAGATCACCAAGGTGACCACCTCCAGCTCCCATCTATGGTGGAAGTATCTGAGGCAGCTAAGGACCTGATGCTCCTCCCATAGAGGAGGGACAAGTCGCCAGTGACTGTGCAGCCCCACTTCCAGTCAAGGGGCAAAGCAGCGCTGATGGTGCACTGATCCCCATCCCAGGCGCACTTCTCCCCGGCACAGCCCACTCATGCAGAGGAGCCACACCAATCCCCAGCCTCTCGGAACCACTCTCTGGGAGCCCAGGTCACAGCTTCTCCATGGTCCTCCTATTCAGAGACCTCAGAGGCAGACTCCTATCACTCCAGTAGGAGCAGGAGCAGGAGGTCCAGATCCCACCGTAGCCATCAGCCCTACCCAGCACCATGGCCTCAGCAGTGGCAGCCATCATCTCAATGACCCTTTTGGACACCCTGGGCATAACATCAGAACCAGGGACATGTCAGGGACCCGAGGTCCCGGTTGGCGTCAGTGTCATCAGCATCCTTCTTCCCTCCACAAGCACTGCCAGCAGTAGCACCACCGACTGAAGCACTGGCACCGCTGTTACACAGCACAGCTCCGGCACTGACTCTCCCATCAGCGGCACCACCGATGGCTTCGGCTGCGACTCCACCGGCATCAACAAGATCAGCATCGCTGGATCTAGCAGCTTCAGCACCAACTGCAGCACCAATATTTCCACCTCCAGCGGCCCCAGGACCGCACCCCATGGAATTCCACATGCCGAGAGATCCATGGGGCACTGAAGAAAGTGAGCAAGGTCCGCTGCCAGGCTTATCCTCCTCATCCTCACCGGATGAAGCGGTTGCAAGGACATCAGTGGCCCCAGCTCTGGAAAATAACAGGGTACACCAGCAGCTCTTATGCCGTGCTGCCAAAACCTGGGCATACAGGCAGAGGTGGTGGTGGAGGAACCGGACCCAGTTGTGGACTCCTCATGCCCTCCATTGCGGGTCGCCCTACCGGTGATAAAGACTATAGTCGACACGACTAAGACCTTGTGGCGGACCCCTGCTTCTCTGGCCCCTACAGCCAAGAGAAATGAAAGGAAGTACTTTGTCCCTTCTAAGAGGTATGAACACTTATATACCCACCCATTCCCCAACTTGCTGGTAGTTGATGTAGCCAATCAGCGAGAGCACCCAGGGTTCTAGGGTCCCTCTCCTAAAAATAGGGAGGTGAAAAGACTCGACCTGTTCAGCAAGAAGGATGATTTCGGTTGGGATTGGTCCTGCTTTGAGCAGGGGGTTGGACTAGATGACCTCCTGAGGTCCCTTCCAACCCTGATATTCTATGGGTCTACAACTCCGCATTACAAACCAGCAGGCCATCATGAGCAGATATACACACAATACTTGTGCAATGATGGCCAAGTTTGCAGAGCTCCTGCTGCAGGACTCTTGCACTAAGTTCTCCACATTAGTGGAGGAGGGGAACCTGGTCTCCCAAGCTTCCCTATAGGTGGCATTGGATGCAGGAAATGCAGCATCATGTACACTGGACACGGGGGTTGTAAGGTGAAGGGGTTCCTGGTTGCAGGTCTCTGGTCTGTCCCATGAGGTCCAGCAAATGATCCAAGACCTCCCCTTCAAAGGCTTGACCCTATTTTCTGAAAAAACGGATAAGAGACTTCATACTCTGACGGACTCTAGGGCCACCTTAAGATCTTTGGGGCTCCACACCAGCCACCCAGCTTAGGCATTTCAGATCACAGCCTCCGTCCAGGTTCTACCAGCCCCAGAACCACCAGGACACCCTTTGTAGGCAAAATAAGAGCAGTAGAAGGAGCAGCAGCCCTACATGGGGCAGAGCTCTGGCCAGTCCAAGCTTCAGCCAGCCCCAGCCCCTGCTTTTGAAGGTGTGGTCAAGGACGGCTCACCAGTTCAAGATCTGCATCCATCATCTCTTGCCTTCTCATCCCGTCTATCCCCTTTCTACCATGCTCAGTCCTGTATCACCTCAGACGGTTGGGTGAGCCACATGGTAGAGCTGTTCTCAGCGGTACCAGATGACAGAACAAGGAGTAATGGTCTCAAGTTGCAGTGGGGGAGGTTTAGGTTGGATATCAGGAAAAACTTTTTCACTAGGAGTGGTGAAGCACTGGAATGGGTTACCTAGCGACATGGTGGAATCTCCTTCCTTAGAGGTTTTAAAGGTCAAGCTTGACAAAGCCCTGGCTGGGATGATTTAGGTTTGGATTGGTCCTGCTTTAAGCAGGGGGTTGGACTAGATGACCTCCTGAGGTCCCTTCCAACCCTGATATTCTATGGTTCTATGATATTCCATCCAATTCTGTGCCCTTCCGCCCTTCCACCCCACTTTCCTGTCCCTCTTCAGGGACCACTTTCATGAGCAACTTCTAATTCAGGAAGTGCACTCCCTCCTCTCGGTAGGGACAGTGGAAAAGGTTCATCAGGACGAAAGGGGCAAGGGCTTCTACTTCTGGTATTTCCTAATACCGAAAGCCTAGGATGGCCTCAGACCCATCCTGGACCTGTGGGAGCTCAATAAATTTGTCAAGAAACTCAGGTTCTGCATGGTCTCCTTGACCGCCATTATCCCCTCATTGGATCCAGGAGACTGGTATGTCGCGCTTGACTTGAAGGATGTATATTTCCACATAGCAGTAGTTCCATCTCACAGACATTACCTCAGATTTGTGGTGAACAGCAGCCACTATCAGTTTACTGTCCTCTCTTTTGGCCTGTTAGCAGCACCTCAAGTTTTCATCAAATGCATGGCCGTTGTTGCAGTGTTCCTGTACAAGCACCAGATACAGGTTTTCCTATACCTCAGCGACTGGCTGATCAAAGGCCAGTCCAGATCCCAAGTGGAGGAGCAGGTTGGCTTCATAAGGACCTTCCTTGAACTAGATCTCCTTCTCAATGAGGCCAAATCCACACTTTCCCCGGTACAGAGGACACAGTTTATAGGTGCTGTACTGCACTCAACTCAAGCCAGGGTGTACCTCCCAGAAACCAGGTTTTGGTCTCTAAGGGATATCATACGGGGCCTCAGACAGTTCCCTACAACCACAGCAAGGAACTGCCTAAAACTGCTGGGGCACATGGTTGCGTGTACCTATGTAGTTCAGCATGCCAGACTCAGACTTTGCCCACTCCAGTCATGGCTAGTGTCAGTTTATCAACCAGCTCAAGATGCTCTGGACAGCATTGTAACCCTGCCTCACCCCATATTAGACTCCCTCCTGTGGTGGCTCAACCCACAGGCAGTTTGTGCGGGAGTACCTTTTGCCAACTTCTCGTCATCCCTTTCATTAATGACAGATGCCTCGGATCTGTGCTGGGGGGCACATTTGGAAGACCTGAGAACTCAGGGTCTCTGGTCTCAGGTGGACCTCACTCAACATATCAATGTCAGAGAACTGAGAGCGGTGCGCCTGGCATGCCAGGTTTTCAGAGCCCACACATCAAGCAGATGCGTATCAGTCCTCATGGACAACACCACGGCAATGTTTTATATCAACAAATGGGGGTGCACACTCCTCTCCCCTGTGCCAGGAAACCCTCATGCTGCAGGACTTGTGTAGAGCACTCGATACACCTGCAGGCATCATACCTCCCCGAGATACAGAACGAGTTGCCAGACAGTGTCAGCCGAGTTTTTTATGGCCATGAGTGGTCCCTACGGCCGGATGTAATGAGCTCAATTTTCCATCTCTGGGGCTTTTCCCAAATAGACCTGTTCACCACACGCAGTGACAGGAAGGGTCAACTATTTTGCTTCTTTATGAATCACAGCCCAGGTTCTATCACGGATGCCATTCTTCTCCTGTGGGGGGACCATCTGCTTTACGCATTCCCACCAGTACCATTGGTCCACAAGGTGCTCCTCAAGGTCCAAAGGGACCGGACCGGGTTATATTGATAGCTCCAGCCTGGCCACGCCAGCACGGGTTCACATCGCTCCTGGAAATGTCTGTGGCAATCCTGGTCATCTTACCGTTGGTCCCTGATGTGATCATGCAGGATCACGGCCGCCTCTGGCACCCAAACTTAGTCACTCCACCTCACTGCATGGATGCTCCATGGCTAAATGCCATGGAACTATCCTGGTCTGATTAAGTCAGACAAGTTCTCCTTGGCAGTAGGAAGCCCTCCACAAGGGCAACATACCTTGCCAAGTGGAAGAGGTTCTCTCTCTGGTCGGAGCAGTGCCATCAGTTGCCGACAGTTGCCCTGATCCCATTTATACTGGACTCATCCTGCATCATCTTAAACAGACTCTCTCTTTGTCATCAATAAGGGTCCACTTGACCGTTATCTCAGCCTTTCATCCAGACACAGACGGCCACTCAGTCTTTGCAAACCCTATGGTCAGCCATTTTCTCAAAGGCCTTGACAGACTCTACCTGCAAACGCGTCAGCCTGTCCCAGCTTGGGACCTTAACCTGGTCCTCGCCAGACTTATGGACCCTCCATTTGAACCACTGGTGATATGCTCCCTGCTTTATCTCTCATACAAGGTGGCATTTCTAGTGGCAATAACCTCAGCTAGGAGAGTGTCAGAACTCAGGGCCCTTACATCTGAGTCCCCTTACACAGTATTCTATAAGCACAAGGTTCAGCTCAGGCCACACCTGGCCTTTCTCCCTAAAGTTGTCTCCCAATTTCACATCAAACAGGACATCTTCCTCCCAGTGTTCTATCCTACACCACATTCCTGCGACAGGGAGTGAAGGCTTCACTCATTGGATGTCTGCAGAGTGCTGGTCTATATAGAGAGAACTAAGCTGTTCCGAAAAAGTTATTCGTAGCAGTGGCAGACAGGATGAAGGGTCTCTCCATCTCATTCCAATCATATCATGCATATCATATCATGCATTCAGGAGTGTTACGGCTTGGTGAAGGTGCCCGCTCCACCGATCACTTCACACTCCACCAGGGCACAGGCCTCCTCAGTTGCATTCTTGGTTCAGGTCCTCATCCAGGAAATCTGCAGAGTGGCAATGTGGTCCTCAATACGTATGTTTATGATGCACTATGCAATCACACAACAGGCCAGAGATGACACAGCATTTGGACGAGCCATGCTCCAATCTGTGGATGACTCTGCCCCACCTCCTGAACTCTGGCTTTGAATCACCTGGTTGGACAAGCACCCAAAGAAGAAAAAATGGTTACTCACCTTCTTGTACTTGTTCTTCGAGATGTGTTGTTCATGTCCATTCCAATACCCACCCTCCTACCCCTCTGTCGGAGCGGCTAGCAGGGAGGAACTGAGGGGTGTGGAGGGCACTATATTGGGCGCCATGAAGGTGCAACTCCAGGGGGCACCCAGGGTGACCCTATGGATCCTGTTAAGGGAAAAATCTTCTGCCTGGCGTGCATACGGTGTGCCCACACCTGGTTGGAATGGACATGAACACCATATCTAGAAGAACAACAGTTACAAGAAGGTGAGTGTGACGAGGGAAGCCGGGGCTCAACCCTCCCTGTGGAGGAGGGGAGCCACACCGGCCTCGTCCTGTTCTCACTGGGTCCTGTCCCTCGGGTCCACGGTCCACTGCCTGGGCGTTCGGTCCCTGTGGAGTGGACTGGGACATGGCAAAGTCAGTGGGGCCCTGCCTTGGACGCAGGTGGGCCACACAGTTGCACTAGCTCCCTGGCCCTGTGGGACAGGGCAGCAAACGAACATTCAAGAGAAGGGAAAGAGCTCTGGCCCTCTGGGAGCAGTGGCACAAGGCAACGAACATCCAGGGGCTCGTGGCCCTGGGGCAGGGCAAGCAACAAACAGTCAGGGGACTCTGGCCCTTTGGGGCAGGGCAGAGACAACAACAGTCAGGGGGCGTCTGCCCTTTGGGGAGGAGCAGAGCAACAAACAGTCAGGGGCTCTGGCCCTTGGGGCAGGGAGAAGCAACAACAGTCAGGGGCCTGGCCTTTGGGGGCAGGGCAGAGCAACAAACAAATAAAAGACTGTGGGGGCGAAGGGGGATACTGCCACCCGCTAACGGGTGGCAGGGGAAACGCCAGGCCCCCCACTCCTCCGCGTTTCCAGCCCGGGGCCTAGTAGCGGCCGCGGGCGCGAGGCTAGTGGCAGTCAGTGGGATCCAGCCCGAAAACACACTGACAGAGTGCCGGGGGATCCTAACCGAAACTATCTACTTGGAACAGCGACAGCGGTCAGTGGGGATCGTCACTGGACAACAGCACCACCGGGTCATTACGGACTGGGCCTTCGTATGCGGCTTGACTGTGGTCAGCCGCCGTGCTCCGCTTCAATCTTTCTACCATTCGCACGATGCCGCCATTGACTGGTCCGCCAGTCGTCGAACCGTGGCATGGGGACTCCTCTACCGTCCGGGTCAGGGGTAGAATCCGGTAGTACCTGCTGGGGTATGGGCCAAGGTCTTGGTCCGAGCTCTCCAGGCCGTAGTCGGGGCTGGGTAGCGGTGGTAAGTTCCCGCAGTCAGAGGCATGGTTGCTGAGCGGATCTGTTCCGCAAGGCCCTAGGTCCCGGTGCGTCGAGCTCGGCACCGACGCTCCCAGCGACGGAGGGTTCGTCCGGCAACGTCCTCTCCCGCTGGCTGCTGAGGGCCCACAACTGAAGGCCAAGCGGCCCGGCTTTTATACTTCCGGGTCGCCGCCTGACCCTTTGAGGGGCGGGGCTTCTGCCCGGAAGTTCCGCCCTGGGGGAAGATGGACGGGGCTCAACCCTCCCTGTGGAGGAGGGGAGCCACACCGCCTCGCTACAGTGAGTAACCGTTTTTTCTCATTCATCCTCCCTGTTGAAGGAAAAGGCTCAGGTAGCGGCCATCGAATTGTGGAAGTAAACGCGTGGTTGCGCAGGTGGTGTCAGAGAGGGCTTTGGATTCTTCAACCATGGGATGTTGTTCCAGGAAGGAGGATTGCTAGGAAGAAATGGGATCCACCTAACTAAGATAGGGAAGAGCATCTTTGCAGGCAGGCTAGCTAACTTAGTGAGGAGGGCTTTAAACTAGGTTCGCCAGGGGATGGAGACCTAAGCCCTAAGGTAAGTGGGGAAGTGGGATACTGGGAGGAAACACAAGGAGAAGGGTGAAACAGGGGAGGCCTCCTGATTCATACTGAGAAAGTAGGGCAATTGGCTAGTTATCTTAAGTGCCTATACACAAACACAAGAAGCCTGGGAAACAAGCAGGAAGAATTGGAAGTCCTGGCACAGTGGAGGAACTATGATGTGATTGGAATAAGAGAGACTTGTTGGGGTAACTCACATGACTGGAGCACTGTCATGGATGGGTATAAACTATTCAGGAAGGACAGGTGGTGGAGAAAAGGTGGAGGAGTTGCACTGTATGTAAGAGAGCAGTATGATTGATCAGAGCTCCAGTATGAAATTGGAGAAAAGCCTGTTGAGAGTCTTTGAGTTAAGTTTATAGGCAAGAGCATGAAAGGTCCTGTCATGGTGAGCATCTGTTATAGACCATCAGACTAGGAGGATGAGGTAGATGAGGCTTTCTTCGGACAACTAACTGAAGTTTCCAGATGACAGGTCCTGGTTCTCATGGGGGACTTCAATCACCCTGACATCTCTTGGGAGAGCAACACAGCAGTGCACAAACTATCCAGGAGGCTTTTGGAGAGTGTTTGGGACAACTTCCTCATGCAAGTGCTGGAGGAACCAACTAGGGGCTGTGCTCCTCTTGACCTGCTGCTCACAAACAGGGAGGAATTGGTAGAGGAGGTAGAAGTGGGTGGCACCTGGACAGCAGTGACCATGAGATGGTTGAGTTCAGGATCCTGACAAAAGGAAGAAAGGAGAGCAGCAGAATACAAACCCTGGACTTCAGAAAAGCAGACTTTCACTCCCTCAGGAAACTGATAGGAAAGATCTCCTGGGGGGCTAAAATGAGGCGGAAAGGAGACCAGGAAAGCTGGCTATATTTTAAAGAAGTCTTATTAAGGGTGCAGGAACAAACTATCCTGATGTGCAGAAAGAAGAGCAAATATGGCAGGTGACCAGCTTGGCTTAATAGAGAAATCTCTGGTGAGCTTAAACACAAAAAGGGAAGCTTACAAGAAGTGGAATCTTGGACAAATGACTAGGGAGGAGTATAAAGATATTGCTCAAGCATGCAGGGGTGTAATCAGGAAGGCCAAAGCACAACTGGAGTTGTAGCTAGCAAGGAATGTGAAGGGTAACAAGAAGGGTTTCTACAGGTAAGTTAACAACAAGAAAGATGTCAGGGAAAATGTGGGATCGTTACTGAATGGGGAGGCAACCTAGTGACAGATTATGTGGGAAAAGCTAAAGTAGACAATGCTTTTCTTGCTTTGATCTTCACAGACAAGGTCAACTCCCAGACTGTTGCACTGGGCAGCGCAGTATGGTGAGGAGGTGAGCAGCCCTCAGTGGTGAAAGAACAGATTAAGGACTATTTAGAAAAGCTGGACATGCACAAGACCATGGGATTGGATGCAATGCATCTGAGGGTGCTGAGGGATTTGGCTGATATAATTGAAGAGCCGTTGACCATTCTCTTTGAAAAGTTGTGGCTATCGTGGGAGGTGCCGGACAATTGGAAAAAGGCAACTATAGTGCCCATCTTTAAAAAAGGGAAGAAGGACAATCTGGGGAACTACAGACCAGTCAGCCTCACCTCAGTCCCCAGAAAAATCACCGAGCAGGTCCTCAACGCATCCATTTTGAAACACTTGTAGGAGAGGAAGGTGATAAGGAACAGTCAACATGGATTCACCAAGGGCAATTCATGCCTGATCTACCTCATTGCCTTCTGTGATGAGACAACTGGCTCTCTGGATATGGGGAAAGCGGTAGACATGATATACTTTGACTTTAGCAAAGTTTTGATACAGTCTCTCACAGTATTCTTGCCAGAAAGTTAAAGCAGTATGGATTGGATGAATGGACTCTAAGGTGGACAGAACGCTGGCTAGATCGTCTGGCTCAAGGGATAGTGATCAACAGCTCCATGTCTAGTTGGCAGCTGGTATCAAGTAGAGTGCCTCAGGTGTCAGTCCTGGGTCTGGTTTTGTTCAACATCTTCATTAATGATCTGGATGATGGGATGGATTGCACCCTCAGCAAGTTCACAGATGACACTAAACTGGGAGAAGTAGATATATTAGAGAGTAGGGATAGGGTACAGAGTGACATAGACAAATTGGAGGATTGGGCCAAAAGAAATCTGATAAGGTTCAACAAGGTCAAGTGCAGAGTCCTTCACTTAGGATAGAAGAATTCCATGCACTGCTACAGGCTGGGGACCAACTTGCTAAGCAGCAGGTCTGCAGAAAAGGACCAGGGGATTACAGTGTACGAGAAGCTGGATATGAATCAACAGCATGCCCTTATTGCCAAGAAGGCTAATGGCCTATTGGGCTGCATTAGTAGGAGCACTGCCAGCAGATTGAGGGAAGTGATTATTCCCTTCTGTTTGGGACTGGTGAGGTCACATCTGGAGTATTGCATCCAGTTTTGGGACCCCCACTACAGAAAGGATGTGGACAAATTGGAGAGAGTCCAGCAAGGGCAACTAAAATGATTAGTGTGGGACATGATTGTGGGAAAATGGGGGACATGACCTATGAGAAGAGGCTGAGGGAACTGGGCTTATTTAGTCTGCAGAACAGAAGGGCAAGGGGACATTTGATGGCAGCATTAAACTACCTGAAGGGGTATTTCCAAAGAGGATGGAACTAGGTTGTTCTCAATGGTGGCAGATGACAGAACAAGGAGCAGTGGTCTCAAGTTGCAGTAGGGGAGGTCCAGGTTGATTATCAGGAAAAACTATTTCACTAGCAGGGTGGTGAAGCACTGGAAAGGGTTGCCTAGGGAGGTGGTGGAATCTCCATCTTTAGAGGTTTTTAAGGCCCAGCTTGACAAAGTCCTGGTTGGAATGATTTAGTTGGGGTTGGTCCTGCTTTGAGCTGGGGGTAGACTAGATGACCTCTTGAGGTGTCTTCCAACTCTAATCTTCTATGATTCAGTAATGGACTAACACCATTGTCAAATTCTTTTTGTTCCTAACTTATTTTAAAATCTCCTTACTGTCCTTGACTCTGGTGGCCAGAGATTTCTTCTTGTGTCCTTTGACTCCCACTATCAATTTTCTACAGCTCCTAATTTCTGATTTATATTATACTGGGTTTGTGGGCAAAAATTGGATGAAGCTGGTAGGATCCAGACACGAGTTTTTGCAGCATTACTGGGATGGAGCAAATCAGAGTCCAGATTTTTAAAGTGCAGCAAGAGTGGCTAATTGTATTTTGGGAGTTATGGGCTAAAAACTGGCAGATTCAAGGTGCCAGATCTGGGTATTTGTCAGACTGCTGTGTGTAGCAGCAGCAGCAGCCGCCACACTTGTTCTCTATTTGTGGGGTAAATTAGAGATTTGTGCCACACACTGTCTAGATCACAAGCTGCATCTGGGGCTTTGTAGCAGGTGTGCCACAGTGTCAGGCTCTATTAACATCCAGATTTACTGCTGTATCAGGAGCTTCTACTCCTCCTCTGATTAGACATCAGAATTTGGAGATGGGAAGGAAAAATTGGCAGGATGTGAGTTTTTCCACCTGTTATGCTGCCATGAGGCTTGGCTGGGGCACCATAAGAACTGAATCCACTGACGCTCCAGGGCTGGAAAAAAATGGTAGGTGCTAAGCACCCACCAGCAGCCCCACTCAGCTCCTTCCCCTACCTCCAGCCTGCCCTGATCAGAGGCATTCAAGAGGGCTGGGTGGGAAGAAATGGGGCATGGGTGGGAAGAAGCGTGGCGCAGGTGCGGCCTTGGGGGAAAGGGGTGGAGAGTGGCCTGCTTGGTGCAGAACGGGGTTCAGCACACGTGGCTCATTAGTAGTCGGCCTCTCTGGTCAGGGGTTTCAGTTAATTTATGTATTAAAGTACCAGCGGTGGCTCGGCTGAGTCTTCGTTCGGGGGGCTCGGTTGGGTCCAGCGTTTGCCATCGCTCGCCTCAATCAGCCAGTTACAGCTCCCCTGAACTCCCCTTGTTCCTGCCCCTTCCTAGTCCTCCTCAGCCGGCCCCTCCCCGCTCAGCCCATGCTTGGGCCCGCCCATGGCGTGGGGACGCTGCGGGATTGTGGTTCGCTCGCGCCAGGGTGAACCGAGGCGGTTCAGTGAGCACGTTCCCGCGCCGCGCCAACCGCCGCCCTGTAGGGGGGATGCCGCGCTGCAAGGAAAGGCTGGCGCGCGCCGCCGCCTCCTCCTATGTGGTGGGGGTCGATGTGGGCAGCACGACGTTGCGCTGTCACGTCTTCGACAAGAAGGCGGCAGTCAGAGGCTCCAGCAGCAAGAAGGTGAATGAAGGAAAGCGGCTGGGGGGGAGGGGGCTCAGCTCCACCCACTAGCACATGTTATGGGGACCTTGTTCCTCTTCCGGGCACCGTGTAATCCGCGCTCCCGCCCCCTGGCAGCTCCTTGGAGTCTGGGCTTTGCCGTCACCCCGCCCCTCCGCGGACAGACTCTTGTCTCCCCGGGGAGAGGGACTCGTCTTCTTGCGGTGGCTGAGACCCTCCCTCAGCTAGCTTCGTTCCTAGGTCGCGGGAGAGCTGCCCGGGCAACCCCAGCGCCTCCTGCGGCAGCCTGCTCTGCCCCTCCCGCTGCTCGGCAACTGCGCGAGGGGGGTGGGGAGGTTTGTAGGGGTTTCTCGGGTACGAAGTGAACAGAGACCGTCTCTCTTCCTCTTGTGAAGGAAGCGTTTTGTAGCATGTGCTAATGAACGATTTCAATGCGCCTTGTTCCAGTTCTAGTGTTTTGCGGCGGCGTTTGCATGTGCTTCATTCAGGATTTTTCCAACCCTATTAAAATCGCTTAGCTTCCATAGAACGTGTTTTATTGTGGAGGAGCCCCAGACACTTCACAAATGTGCGCTAGCACTAGCGAAACACAGCATGTTGTACGTGCGGAAGCCCTGGTAAAGCCCCTTCTTTTACTAAATGTGCTGTATGGGGTGGCCAAATCGCAACTGCAGAGCTGCATGCGGCTCGCAGAGCCGCCCCCCTGCCCCATTCTCTGCCTACCAAACTGGGGAGGAGTTGGGGCTTCCACCCTGCAGTAAGTACTGGGGCTTCAACCCTGGCGGAAGTGCCTGATGGGTCCTGGCCACTTTAACAGGCGTGGGGCTTCATCCCCTAGCTCCAGCACGCTTCTCCCATGGGGCTGAGACCTCTTTCCCCACAGGGCAGAAGTCCCAAGCCCTGGCAGGTGGACCCCATAGTGCAGAATCCCCCCAACTCCCCTCCCTGCAGCACCACCATCATGTCACAGGGCAGAAGCCTTGGCAGCTCTCGAACTTATGAAGATTATCATATGCAGTGCTTTGGAGGGTCTCTGAGTTTGGCCACCCTTGTGCTATATCCATGCAGAGCAGACAGACCTTTGGTTTCTAAACTCTCATCCAGTTATCTTTTGCACTTCATATAACAAACCACATGCATATGAAATACATGTTAAACTACATATTACTCCATGTATCTCTTATAAAGACAGAGCTTGCTGGGATTTGACCTTCTGGTTCCAGAGAGTGTTGGTGTTTAGAGTCAGAGCAGTCTTTTTAAAATAAAACCTTTAAGCCAACCAAATGGCTACTAGGCCATCCTTGATAAAATGTAATTATAGTAACTCCTCACTTAATGTTGTAGTTATGTTCCTGAAAAATGCAGCTTTAAGTGAAACGATCTTAAGCGAATCCAAATGGGCGGGGTGTTAGGTTCCAGTGAATTTTTTTTTACCGTACAGTACAGTACTGTAGTTGGGAGATGCCCCCACCTTACCCCACACAGGCACAGCCCACTGGTACTGGAAACAATGAGGCAGGCAAGAAGGCTGAAGGTGCTGTTGACTAGGAGAAGCACTTTGTGCAGCAACTGCTGCAGCTTTCCCTACTCTGCAAGCACCAGAGGCGGGGGCTCAACCCTTGGCCCACCCATGCCACCTCTTCCCCCAAGCCCTCACCTTTAACCCACCTCTTCTTCCCTCCTCAAGCCCTTTACTCTGCACCGTGCATCCTCGCTCCTCCTCCCTACCTCCTGCCCACAGCAATCAGTTGGTTTGTGGCGTTAAGGAGGCTGGGGAGGGTCGGGGAGCCGGCGCTCTGAGTCCTCTCTCCTGAACGCCACAAGCCAGCTGATTGCCGCAGGCGGAGGGGAGGGGAAAGTGCTGATCCATGGGGTCTGCTGGTGGGTGGGGGCGTTGGGGTGGGGGCGTAGGAGAGCTAATGGGGGGCTGCCAGCTGTGGACAAAGCAGTCAGCCAAACAACGTTACAGTGAAGCATTGCGCAACTTTAAATGGAGCATGTTCTATAAGGGACGTAAGACCGAAACGTTAAGCAAGAGGACATTAAGTGGGGAGTTACTGTATGTTCCCTCTGCTTGCTAGCAAAACTTACTTGTGTTCACTCACCTGTGCTATTTGCTTTTTTTGCTCAAACCACTCTAATCATTTAACTGCCCCGAATTTTGTGCCACAAACAAACCTACATCTGTGAATTTGTGTAAAGCGTTGGTCTCTAGCTCAATCTTTTTTTAGAGCTAGTGGGTACTAAAATCAAATAAAAATTCAAATGAGTGAGAACCAAGATGGTTCTCAGAATGAACTGTTTTTCATGTCTGTTAACTATCAGGGCTAGAAACAAGTGCTGTGTGTTCACTGGAGGCTGATCCATGGTCCCACTGGTTATCAAAATGCTTTTGATATTTACTCCTGGGGGAATTCTGCACAGCTGCATGTGTGCAGAATTCATGTCCCCTGCGATTTTCTTTGCTTCCCCACAGAAAAATGACTTTCTGACAGGGAAGAAAAGGAAAGTCTCAAGCAGTCACATGTCCCTCCCAGGCAGTGGGGGCATATGTTTTGAGTGCCTGGAGCAGCCGGCAGAGAGGTAAATCACTGGTGTGAGGCTGGGGATACCCCAGCTAGTGGTTCACAGGCTCAGCTGCTAGTCCCAGCTGGGCTGTGGAGGATGGGACTTCAAGAAGCGGCTGGTGCTGGGTTAGACCGACCCCAGAAACCTCCCCTGGCTGCAGGAAGCTATGCCCTACCTACCCCTTTTTACCTCCAACGCTCCTTGGTCGCAGGGGGAGCTGCTCCCCTGTCTGCCCAACCCTCATGCACCCAGACCCCCCCATACCTTCCCCCCTCCACACAGAACCCCCCTGACTGAGCCACCCTGCACCTGAAACCCCACCCCACCAAACCTCACCCCCTGCACCCAGGCCCTCCTGCCAAGCCTCACCATCTGCTTGCATCTGTATCCTCGTCCAGCTTCTTCCCCCTGCATCTGGACCCCCACCACCACCCCTGCACCCAGACCGCACGTTGCATTTGAGCCCCCCCCGCACCTGGACCGCCACCCCACTGAGCCCCAACCAGCTGCACCTGGACCTCCACTCTACGAATCTCCCAGCACCTGGACTGCTTGGCTGTACCCCAGCCACTTTCACCTGGATGCCCCATGCAGAGTCCCATTCACATTGCATCGGAACCCCCCAATTAGCCCTTGTGTATCCAGTTACCCCACTGAGCCACCTTCACCCAGATTGCCACACGCCTAGATCCCCCACACTAAGCCCCTCCACGCTTGGTGTAATGGGTTGGATCACAGCAACCCTCCTGGCAACTGCCAACTGATGTGCCAAGACTACTACTTCCCCACTTTTCCTGCCAGCTCAGGTCCCCAGCACCTTGTCTTGCTAAGCCAGACACGCCCATCTGCTCCAACAAAGACCCAGCGTCTGAATTATTTGCCCCAAAGCTGCAGACTTAACTGAAAGCAGCTAACAGAAGTGTTCTTGTCTTTAACACTCAGATGCCCAGCTGCCAATGAAGTTTAAACCCAAATAAATCTGTTTTACCCTGTATAAAGCTTATACAGGGTAAACTCATAAATGGTTCGCCCTCTATAACACTGATAAAGAGAGATGCACAGCTCTTTGCCCCCCCCCCCCCCCGGTATTAATACATACTCTGAGTTAATTAATAAGTAAAAAGTGATTTTCTTAAATACAGAAAGTAGGATTTCAGTTGTTCCAAGTAGTACAAAGTGAATTACCAAAGCGAAATAAAATAACACACGCAAGTCTATATCTAGTACAGTAGTACTACTGAATACAGGAAATCTCACCCTTAGGGTATGGCTACTTGCAGCTATACAGCGCTGGGAGTTAAACCTGTCTTCGTACAGCTGAGCAGGGAAGGAACTGCAATCTGACCACACTGACAGCTACCAGCGCACTGTCGTGGCCACATTTGCAGCATCTGCAGCGGCATTGGGAGCCGTGCATTATGGGCAGCTATCCCAGTGTTTAAATGGCTGCAACGTGCTTTTCAAAAGAGGGAGGTGGGGTGGAGTGTGACAGGGAGCATGGGGGAGAGAGAGAGTGAATTTTTGGAGCCAACACTCTGTCAGCAGCTGCCTTGCAAGTTCCGACCCATTCACTGAAAGCAAATAGCCCTCTTTGTTTTTTTCCTCACAGACCAGATAAGCAGCCTCCCCAAAATGGACCACCCACCCGCCCGCGGTGCTGCTTCTCTCCTCAAGCCCCTTCCTTCCCCTCTCTTTAAGCAAACACTAGCTTTGGGTGTTCCAAAGGGAGCTCATTCACAGCAAACAGTAGCTGTGTTTGCTTTTTGATAAGCAGCTCCGGGAGTCCCAGTTTACAACAAAACAAACAGAGGCATCACAACAAAACAAAAAGAGTTAACTTTCTTTACTTAGGATTATGGGAAGGTTCCGGAGGTCAGTTACAGCGTAGTAAGATTATTCCCTGTTTACACTGGCACCCCAGCGCTGCCGCAGCAGCGCTATACTCTTTATTCTCTCATGGAGGTGGAGTACAACCAGCGCTGTAGCCAGGGAGATACAGTGCTGTATGTGCCTTGCCAGTGTGGACGGGGAGTGAGTTACAGCGCTGTAACTCTCAAGTGTAGCCAAGGCCTTAGAGATGATTCAATAAGTTTTTTTTTCACAGACTGGACACCTTCCTAATCTGTGCACAATCCTTTCCTCTATTACAGCTCTTGTTCCAGCTCAGATGGTAGCTTGGGGATTCCTCATGATGGCTGCCTCCCCCTTTGTTCTGTTCCACCCACCTATATATATCTTTTGCATAAGGCAATCCTTTGTCCCTCTGGGTTCCCACCCCTCCTCTCAATGGAAAAGCACCAGGTTAAAAATGGATTCCAGTTCAGGTGACATGATCACATGTCACTGTAAGACTTCATGCCCACTTGCCAGCACACAGGTATACAGGAAGACTTACAGGTAAAGGAGAGTCATCTGAGGTCAATTGCCTGGTTAATGGGAGTCATTAAGAACCCTACCACCATTCATGGCCCACATTTTGCATAATTACAATAAGCCCTCAGAGTTGTATTTCATATTTCTAGTTTCAGATACAAGAGTGGTACATTTATACAAATAGGATGATCACACTCAGTAGATTATAAGCTTTGTAATGATACATTACAAGAGACCTTTTGCATGAAGCATATTCCAATTATATTAGCATATTTTCATAAAATCGTATAGAGTGCAATGTCACACTTGGATCCTGCCAGGCTGAGCCTGCTTGCCCCACACCTGGATAGGAGACCAGAGCTGGGCACGTGTGTGAGACTCTATCCATCTCACATGCTATCTTGGTGTGCATAGTATGGAGGGGCAGGACCTGGGGTGTTTCTGGGGCAGGCCTGGTCCTTGCAGTGCGTCAGGGTAAGGTGCAGCCTCACCACCGAGTCTGTGTCCCACGGCGGGGGGAGGGCTCCCACCTCCATGCAGTCAGTGGCCTCTGCTCCCCACTGCTGTGCTGGAGCCTCCACATTTAAAACATGCAGAATTTTTAATTGTTTGGCGTAGAATTCCTTCAGCAGTAATTGGTTGAAGATTGAGTATAGCAAATCCTGGACTGCAGACTAGTTTAATTTTCATCTTTGATATACTCTCTGGGTAATTGTCACATCAAAATGTGAGCAGCCAGAAAATGGCTGTAGCCATGTTAGTTCTGGAGCAAGACTGGACAAGAGTATCTTACTATATTACGCCAGAGAATATACTGAAATACATTAATTTTGATGATGAAAAGGTCCTTTCTTGGGAAGATGGAAGAGAGGAGTATGCAGTTGTTGTATGGAGATTATTAGGGGTTAGGAGCACTGGTTGTTGTCTCAACTCTGAAGATTTTTTTTTTAACTCGTCTTGGGCAAGTTATCTAGTATCTTTCTCCCTCAGTTTAACTCTCTACATTACAGGTATAATAACGGTTACATCACGGTTGTGTTGTGAAGCTTAATGTTGGCAAAGTGCTTTGACATCCTTTAATGAAAGGTGCTACATAACTGCAAAGTAGCATAATTAAATTATACTCTGAATTAGTGGCTACTATTTAATATTTTCTTCACAGTAGAGTTTAAGTGCAGAGGTGTCATGATGATGAACGTGACTGGGATGCAGTATAAGCATTTAAATAGAATATTATATTGGTCACAGGGGCGGCTCAAAGATCAGTATTAGACATAAAAACTTACTATTGTTTCCTTCGAACGTTCCTATACTTTGGATGCAAGAATCTTGTAGCCTTTTATATTTTTAATTTAGTCTACCAATAATATACTGATAGAATTAGTAGTAAGGTGAACTTCAAATGTGTTAAGTTCCAAAGAAACAGAAGAAATAATTTTATCTTTCCTTGATTTGAAAAATGTGTATCACGTTAGCTTTTTTGTTAGACTGGTTAGTATTAAAATTTTGTATAGACATTGGATTTGCTATTTAATGTTCAGTTTAATTCTTGATAGATTTTTTTGTAGTTTTCTTTAATACAAAATTGGCTAATACCCACTAAAAATAACTTTTGTTAGTCCTTAGAGAGAACTCTGCAGTATAGCTCAAGTGCTGAACTGGTAGCTATATTCTAATGCAGTTAAAACATCTGTGACCCCTCATGCATGAAGTAACAGTTGGGTGGTAATTCAGTTAAACAGTTAGCATAAAAGCACTTTCATGTGTTTTGCAGTTGAAAATGGTGTGTAAAGTTTGTTTTTAATTTTCCATGGTTATAATTCAGCAGCACTCTAGTGGGTTGTCAGTTCCTGTTTTAAGGCCACATCTATGCTACAAAAAGCCTGTTTGTGTGTGTGTGTTTTAAAGCTGGTTTAAGCAAACAGTGTAGAGGGGGGCGCCAGTCATTATAGGTTGGTCACAACTGTCTTCAAATTTTTTTTTTTTTAAATGTTTGCGACTACTCTTGATGGTGCTGAATGAAGGAATTTTTGAAAATGTCTGTTTTAGTGCAGACTGGGACTGACTCACAAATAAGTTTGGTGATTTTTTTTGTTTTATTTTTTGTCTTCATACTCAATTGTGTACATGACAGAAATGCCACAGAGGTTAGTAAAATGGGTTGTTTTTGGTTTCTAAACCCAGTACAAGATCAACACACATTGATTTATTAAGTTAGAATTGAGATACATCAGTGAAGCTGTGTAGGCTGGTTTGGAACAGCACTCAACTCAACATGCAATACTGAGCTGAACACAGTGTTGTAAGTTTCTCATTTTGAAGAACATTATTGCAGAAAGTACAATATGGACATTTCTCGGGGCTTGTCTACACTGGCATTTTACAGCGCTACACCTTTCTCGCTCAGGGGTTTGAAAAAACACCCTCCTGAGCACTGCAAGTTTCCGCTATGTAACGTGCCAGTAGAGGCAGTGCACAAGCACTGGGAGCCATGTCCCTCGTGGAGGTGATTCATAGTTGGTGTGTGGAGACTGTGGGAACCACTTTAGAATATGGCAGGTACCATGCTTCTGAATTCAGTGATTGGAATCTGTATTCCAAGCTCTGGGCAGTCTTTCTTTTAAGCTATACAGACCTTCGGAAAAGGTTCACAATTCAAAACTGACATAAGATTCAAAGTTTGTTACTTTCATTGTGTTGTAAGTGAAGGTTTTGGTTTGTCATTTTTATTTATTTCATGTGACATGTTTTTTTCTCTTTTTAGTCTACTAAAAACAAACCAACCCCACAACCTTTCTTGTTCTTAGGCCATGAACAGGGTAGATAAAAATCAGTGATTTAAAGACTTCTTTAAAATTGGATTTTTTATTTTAAATCAAATTTTTTGATAATACATTTTCCTTTTAAAAAATAAACCTGTTTATATTTGAATTTTAAATTGACAATCTGTTAAGGCCTAAATTTAGTATAATCTCTAGAATCATTTAAATTATAAAAAAAATGTTTGCTGCTGAAGTGTTAAAGAAAGGCACATTACTGAACTGGTAGAAGTCACTGACTAAGTACTAGGAACTGGAGTTTGCTGAAGTGCTAAACAAGTTTTTGACAGCAGTAGCTTCTGCAGATACCGAAACCGTTTTAAAATGTTATTTTTGTGCATTTTAAGTGAATTCCAATTTCTATCCAAATGAAGCTTGACACAAATCACATTGAAAAAATTAATCACCACCAGATAAAGTAGGGGTTGCACACTTCATAGTCTTGTGCCAAACTCATTACATACACCAAGGGCTTCTTGCATTCCTCCGTTTCACTCCACAAGTTCTGGGTGCCAATTTTTTATCTCCCTCAAATTCAGGGACTTGTGCATCTCCTCTCACCCTGTACCATTGCAGAGGTCCTGTTTGCCTCCACTTCTCCCATGCCAGTGGCTGTGTGCCCATATGTCCCCCATTCCCCTTTGCCCCTATACCCCTCATTTCCCCTCCTACATTCTCGCCCTACCAGGGGATCTGTGTGTCTCCTTCCCCCATGCCAGGGGCTTTGTATGTGCCCCCACTCCCCTCTCACCCCCCCCCCAAGCAGGGGCTCTGTGTGGCCCCCATTCCAAGCTTCCCCATGCTTCCTCCCTCCATGGCTCAGTGTGCCCCTTTTCCCCCATCATTATTATATCTCTTCTTTCCATCTGGGAGATAAGTCATTCAGGCAGGAGTGGCCCTAGCAACTTTGCTGACCAGGGCAGAAATTGTCTTCAGTGACCCCGCAATTGTCAAGAGGATGAGAAATAAAATGGTCCACTGCCTCCTGGAAGTTGGTGCACAGGGCAGTTGGCCTGCTCGCCACCCCCTTGGAACCAGCCAGCATTCAGGCCATCAACTTGTTAAACTCTGTTGGGATGGTAACAATACCCCTACCATCTCTGATCTGAGATGGCAGGGGTATTGTTATGCTGGAAGGCATTAATTGGTGTCAACCAGCTCTTTGATATATAGAGGATTGCAAAGGTGGTTGAAGCTGTTAGATGGGAGGATCCACACATCCACCATTCCAGTGTTCTGATTTTCCCCAAAATTAACAGGGTTCTGCCCATGGAGACCTGGATCATTCCCAGAAATGTATTTCACTGGATGTGGTATTCAGAAGTCATCATGTTACAGACAAACAGAAATGCCATCAAGTTGAGTAGAAGGCCTTGCAAATTTGGTCATTCACCAATTTCTAACCAAAAAAAATTTTTTTTTAAATTTAGAATCTGAATAGATGTATGTTAAACTATATTGTTGTTTTAAATAAATGTGTACTGATATACTGTATCCTCCTGGTTAGCAAAAAGAAGTATCAACGTATACCAACAAATGAGAATAAATCTTTCTTTAGGAAAATAAGGAATAAGTAAAACTATCAAACAAGATTAAAATAATTTATTTTAATTATGGTTTCCTTCCTGTTGGCTTAAATCAGTCTAAAATATGGAATACTGTTATTTTCAGGGGAAAAATAGAAGAGCCAAGATAACAAAATCTAAAAGAATATATAAAGCATGTGTTATCTACTTTTCCCAATTTTACATGGAAGTTGTAAAATAACAACATAATTATGAAAAAATAAATGAGCAGATGTTGGGAAATAAAAAATTCCTTTTAATATGTGTGGCTTTAAAAAAAATTGTTAAACATTTACATTTGTTGCAAGTTTGATTTAAGACTGTACTTAAAGACTACAATTATAGTCCTTTCTATACCTTCTTCCTCAGCTTTCTGAGCAGAATTTCCTTCCTGCTGGAGTGCAGCAAAAACTAATTATTTCTGCTTTGAAAACATTAACACAGTCGGGTTAGGATTTTCTCCTGCCTAGCAAAACCTAAATACTACAAGCCTGAACTAAGAACTTTGCCATTACTGTATGTAATTGATTCCATTTAACCAATTCTAGCTCTCATCTCTACCTTTTTCCCTTTATGAATAAACCTTTAGATTTTAGATTCTAAAAGGAAAAAAAAAAAAAAAGAAACCTAAATGAGCCTACTTGTTCCACTTAAGTGAGCAGGAAGACCAGTTAAAGCTTTGGGGATGAACCCTTCGGTATTATGGGCTTATTAAAGGGAACATTTTAAATGTAAAGGGGTGAGAGCCATCTATAATATTCCTCCAGTGTGTCAGTGGAGTTACAGTAGGGTTGTATACTGGTCCCTATTGTGTATACTGCAGAAGCCTTGACACTCATAGTATTGTTACTGTTCATAGTAATACTGTACTTCTTGTAAACAGGTAGAAACACTTTATCCTCATCTTGGCTGGGTTGAACTAGATCCTGAAGTTCTGTGGACTCAGTTCATGGATGTAATAAAAGAGGCAGTACAAGGTAATCATTCATGAAACCGAAGAATAGTAGTTGATGTTAACTAAAACAATTTAATCTAGTAGTTATTTTTGTACTTATGCAATGTCATCTCCTGAAAACATATTAATATTGTGAATAGGAAACTACAAAATACCTTAAGAACTGGTTACCAACCTAATCTTGTAAACCCTTATGCATCTAAATAACAATACATGAAAATTTTCACATGAGCATGTGTTTACAGGATTGGGCCCTTATTTAGTTATTTTAATGAAGCTTTTAGTAATAACTTACCAGAGAGCAACAAAAATCTCAAATTAGTACTAATTTTAGTTCACTCTATATAGTCCTCCAGTTTAAATGGGATTTCTTAACATATCCTTTGGGCGAAATTCAGCCTTTGGAATCTTGTATGCAAGTCTGTTTGAAATCAACCAAAGCTCCGTTCAGGGTATGTGAAGACCAAATTTAGTCCTTAAACATTTGTATAATTTCTGGAACACTAATTTTGAACTTAAAATAAAAAAGGTTATTATACAAAATTAGTAAATCACTCAGCAAATATGAAATTCTACAATTTAACTTTTTTTAAATGTAAAGGGACATTGTCAACTTAAAAAGCATATATATAGTAAACACACTCCTTACATTACTAATACTATATTAAAATCCAGTTTGCATGTTGCTAGTCATGCTTTTTGTTCACTTTCTGTGTTTTGATTTTTTTTCTCAGCATAAATAATGAAAATCAGTGAAGTGAGCTGCATGTTCAGGTTATTAAAGTTGGAGTGTTTGGGTTTAAACTCTGAGGAAAAGTTTGTTTAAAACAGCTGTTTTCACTGGAATTTAGAAAAGATAATTGTGGAAATATTTCTATTTCTAGAAGATTTTATAAAAGCATTCATTTACAAAATATAAAATTTAGACCACATTTAGTATGTTTGTTTTTAATTCTAGAAATATTCATTTAAAGAGTTCTGCCTTCTTGAGTTTGAATGATTATATGAAGTCCCTTTCAGTAGCTCAGAGATCACAAATTATTTTTTTCTTAGATTTGTGAGCTCTGTGGGGCAGGGATACTTTGTCTGTATGAGTGCTTCCACAAACTAATAATATCAATAAAACCTACATTATCAGGGTGAAGCCTCTCCATTGTTCATGCAACACAAAAGTGATTTTGTTTATCTATATGATTTTCTTGCCTTTCATCTAGCCTATGTTATGTTCCCAAAGGTATCTAGAACATCCCTGTTGAAAGTCTCTTTACTTCTGCCATGGGGACACTGTAGTTGTCTTCCCCTCTTGATGCTTCCTGAATAGGCAATGAAAGGGCCAATGTGCAGACGTTGCTTTTGTAAAATCCAGGTTTATGTGTGCAACTATTTTGGCACAAATTGGTCTAGCTCTGCTGATCCATGCTGTGTACTTGGTTACTTCAGCAGCTATGTCACTTGTTTAGCTGTCCAATGGGAAAAATCAGTATTTATTACATTTGTTGAATAATTTCCTAACTTTCCATAAGGTGTATATTTATGTCATGTTATAATATTAGCATAAAAGTGTTTTCTCAACTTTTAAAATATATTTTTGCTTTTAGCTGCAGGACTACAAATGAATCAAATTGCTGGTCTTGGCATCTCAACACAGAGAGGAACTTTCATTACATGGAACAAGTATGTACAGCGTGTGCAGGTTAAAATGAATGCATGTTGCAAAAGTGTATTGATTTGCCCTATAAATTTAAGCACTTTAGGTTTTTTATTTGTTCTATAAAGAGCTTACAACTCAACTTTATATGAGCACGGAGGGTGAAGATAACCTATAGTAGAAAGGGAGATGAGGCGAGGGAAGGACAAAAGTTACAGCAATAAAATTATGCAATTACTCAGTTTAGGTATACAGCTTGATGTTTCAGATGTTTGTGTAGTGCATATACTCTGATTTACTTTCTGTAGGTTATGTGTTCCTGACTGTTACCCAGTTCTTCCAGAGAGTTAGAGAACAGTGTATGTGAAAGAACTATGGATGCGTCTAGTATGTCATGAAGAGCCAAGTGAATAAGGTGTGACTTTTTTTAATTGTAGAAAAGAATTGTTTGGCTCCTTAACAAAAACAAAACAAAAAAAACTATTACTGCACAATCCAGGCATAGATATCGCTATTGGAGATGTTAGGGGTAAAAGTTGAGACACTGAGTCACAAGTGCATCCAATTTATGTTTAATCATTTCAGACAGAATTATTGTCACTTTATTAAAAAAAGAACAAGGAGTACTTTTTGGCACCTTAGAAACTAACAAATTTGAGTATAAACTTTCAGAGGCATGCATCTGATGAAGTGGGCTTTAGCCCACGAAAGCTTATGCTGAAACAAATTTGCTAGTCTCTAAGGTGCCACAAGTACTCCTCGTTCTTTTTGCCGATACAGACTCTGAAACCTGTCCCTTTATAGTGTCTGGACATACATTTATGCCAGACAAATAACAACAGATGAGACAGAATTGGTAAATGGGCCCAAATGGGCACATTTTGGGGCCCTGGAAGTTCTTCCACCTTCCATGATAGTCCTTGCATTCTCTGATCTTAGTCTGGTCCTTCAGTCTCATTCTTCAGTTTCTACTCCAGTGTTTCTCCAATTTGGGACCATGTTCTTTTATATAGTTATGCATTACAGATGACTTAATCTTTATCCAATCGGCTTTTAAGATATCAACCTTTTGGATTTTAGGTAACCTGTACATTACTGTTACTAGCTTTGCCCGTTACTTTGGGGTATGTTCATTTATTAGGGTTATTCTACTTCTTCCTGCTGCAAGTTCCCTCCCAATGGAGCTATCTGCAGGACCTAGGTTCCCCAGGGCTGGGTTCTTCCAGCCTCAGAATCAGATACACACACTCACACACACACACACTAACAGAGTGAGTCTGAGAGAACTGGGTTAATTAGCACTCTTAAGCTGACCCCTTATATGTCCCTGGACTCAGTAGGCTGGGTTGAGCAGCACTTTCAGGCGTCACCCTCATATGCCATGGGCAATGCACTGAAACAGAGCATGCCTGAGCAGGCTGGGTCAAGCAGCACTTTCAGTCTGCCACCCTCCTACGCCCCTGGACTCAGCAGACTGGGTTGACCAGCACTTCCAAGCTGCCACCCTCATATGTCCCAGGTTCAGCATGTCTCTATCCCCACAGTTGTTATTGTAGTAACCCACTTGATGAGCAAACCCCACAGGATTTTTGGGTACTGCAGGAATCTTTTAGTTTAGGTACAAGGAGTGTTGCTGCAGAGTGATGAGAAAACCAAAAAAACCCCATGAAGGTGGACAGGAGTGGGGGAGAGAAGCAACCAGCTTAATCATAAAAGTTATTTATTTGCCATGGAATAAACATAGGGGAGTCAAACAGTTATAATTATAGACTATCAGAGTTGGAAGGGGACCTCAGGAGGTCATCTAGAAACAACAGTGGTTCAAGAAAGAACACTACATTTGTTTATGTGTAAACAAGGAAATATACCAAAGTTGTTTTGTTCAGCTAGACCATGGGAGCTGATCACTCCTGACTTTGGGTGGTGTTCCTTGGAGGGAGCTCACAATGCAGTTAGGGAGCTTCACTATTTTGGATACCAATAAAGGATTTAGTACTAGAATTGGTCTGATAACTACTGAGCTGGATGTGTGCAGATGTGGGTTCATTAACATCTGGAGCAGAGATCCCCCATCATGCAGTGATTCCCACACAGTTCTTACACACACACACACACACATGCTTTACCAACATAGATTAAAACAGACTCCTTTTCCTGGATAACATCGAAGGAACAGTGAGACTTATTCCCAGGTTGTGAGAAGAAGCCTTCATCATGTTCCTCCAATGCTTGGTCTTCACAAATATAGCACAAACCTTCTTTTCTCCTACACCCCTTTACATTTACTGTGTTGCACACATTATCTTTCTGCCAAGCCCAAGTGTTGGGATCTCTGGAGTACGTTACTGAGTTATCATTAATCTGTAGTCCCAGTGGGACTACTGGGTGGATTACTCTAATTTCTTTGCCTGCCACAGTTATCAGGAATAGCTGCAAGCTTTGCTGATGGTGATTGTACAGAGTATTAACTAGTCTCCACCAGGGCCAGAGGACTAATTCTTCCTCCTTTACGTGGGGTTGAATCATGCTGATTGCCTCCATGGAAATTTGCCCTGCTATGGCTTGCTGAAGCATTCCGATGATTATGTTCTGGGTTAGAGCCTGAGCTTGCTCACACACTGAGGTCAATGAGACATTATTCTGGAGGGACTGTACACCAGACATTAACTCTTCATCTGTTCCTATGAGTCATTTTCACTGAAGAAATACCTTACTTATTAACTGCTGTTCTTCACCTAACTGTTTCAAAGATACTGTTAATGGGGTTCCCATCTTTCCTATATTTCTGGTGGCATATGATAGTTTATTAGCCAGAACTTCTATGTTTGCGGCATCAACTAAAGAAATTCCTATTCCTACAGGTGCAATCCAATCACTTAATTCCCTTTTTACTCTATTTACATGGTGAGCCCCATGCCACATTCTTACCCATTCATCCCAACTCTTATGGCTAGTTCCAATCAAAGGAGTGCATACAGGTGTTATGTGAGAGATATTCATGCGTTTTAACTGGATTTGAACTTCCTTCAGAGAAGTCTGAGGTTGAAGAACCAAATGTTCTTGTTGATCCAATTTTAACACATGGGGTCCTGAAATTGGGGCTCTTAAATGTGGAGAGGAGTGAGGTTTGTAATTAGAGGGTCAAAATTTAAAGCTGTTTTTTGTTGTTGGCCCAGTTCCATTCTGTACAATCCAGGTTCATGGAATCCCTCTGAAATGGCAATGTGCCCACAGAATTTAAACCAAATTGTTGGCACAAGCTTGTCACAATGTGTGCCCTTTAATGGAACTACCCAGTCTGGAGGATCATGCTGAATCAAGTCATGTCTAGCTAAAGTCCTGGTCGGCAGCTCCCAGTTGAGGAGGAACTGTGTGATATTCTTGCCTGCTGGCGTGATCAGAGACAGCTACAGTTCATCTTCGGGTAACGGAGGTGTCTGGGTTCCAACAACAATGATGACACATAGGGAAATGGTTGCTCCCAAACAGCGAAGAAAACCAGGACTATCCTGCACCTTCCACCACCTGGGATGCTATCATTGATTGGGTTTGATGGTGTACATCCCCTTCAAGACCACAGCGGCTTACGGAAGAATGGAACAGAGTCTGGTGTGGTCTTAGTTTCATAACAAAACTTGAGTTACTCTCCAGTGGCACTCTTTATGCAATTGGCAATGCCTTCCCAGGGGCAACTCGAGGAGTTGCCAGCAGCGTAGAACTGGTAGCGATGCTGCAGGGACAGGAGGTTGCTTCCATTGCCATAGAATCCATGCATGTGGCACAGCGATTTTACTTCCTGGGCTCCAGCTGGCAAGCACCTCCAGAGTTTCAGAGGGATCACAGGTTCAGCATAAAGCCTGGACAGCATCAGCAAAGTGCTGGTGCTACAGTAGGATGTCATGGCTCATGTTTGGGACCTGTGAGGGGGCAGAGAAGAGAGAACAAACTCCCACACTCCCCCCATATATACTGGGAGAGTCTGGGACCAGTATTGCAGGGTGAACATGAAGCAGTGGCCGTAATAAGTCGAGGGCTTCTCTGGCCTTTTCCTACCTCAACATCGGGGTAGGCACTGACAAGCCCACCCAATGCGTATTTTCCAACGGTTCCAAGCCATTCCTCCTTGCTAGCCAACAAGGGTGACTGGTAGGATGGAGAAGACAGTTACGCTATTCTTTATGGGTTAGGTGGTTTACCCTTCCACTCTTCGAGCTGTGAGAAATGAAACCATTTCCACCAGGGTTTTCCATTTTTTCCATTCAGGATTTCTACCTAATAAACACTGGGGCTGGCTCGATTCACAATAAAGCAGGGGGCCATCCCATTTGTGTGTTAAAGAGTGCTCCTTTGCTGAAAATTTTCTGTACGTTACTGGCCTAATTGTTACCTGCACAAAATTCTCTGTTACTTACACACTCTAGGGGCACCCACCTTTACCCAGTTCCTAGGGCTCAATGCATAACCCTCTTAATTTAGGCACCTCCACCCTTTCCCAGCTCATAGGGCTCCAGGTGAAAGGCACCTAACTTTACTCTTCCATGGGGCTCTGGGATCTACTCCTCCATGGGCTCCAAGCAAACACCCTTTCCCTGTGGACTCAGGGTGTAATCTTTTGCGGGTTTACGGGATGTCCCACCAGCAAAACAGCCCTACACAGCAATACCCCACTCAATCTCCACCTATTAACAATTACCAAAACAGAATGCACACACCGTACACACAATGCTCACCACTCCCAACAAGACAGACGAACTCTTTCTGATGGCCAGCCAGGATCAGGTCTATCTGGAGGACTCCAGCCTCCACATGGTGCCACTGGCAGAGTGCCAGGGTCTGGCAGCTCCAATCCTGGGGCTGTTTCCTGGAGTTGGTTCCTTTAGAGCACCTCCTTTTCCAGGGGCATTTCCCCTTCTTCATTACCCATCTCTCTAACCTGCTGGTTTTCTCCTGTCTCAAGCGAGCAGCCAAGGTTTTTATCCCCAGCCAACTCTACTTCCCTTATCTCACTAAAGATCCCTACCACAAATCCCTTTCACGCAGTCACAGTATTGCTCTAAAATCTTTACAATTAGGGAGCTTCACTATTTTGGATACCAATAAAGGATTTATTATGGGAATTGGTCTGATAACTACTGAACTAGGTGTGTGTAGGTGTGGGTTCATTAACATCTGGAGTAGAGATCTTCCAGGATGCAGTGCTTCCCTGCTTTTCTGGTCCCAGAAAGGGGGAAAAAACTCATAGGCAGGAGTTGTAGACCAAGCTGGATGTGCAAGCATCTCAGAGAGGTGATTACTAAAAAGCAGAAAGCCTACAAGGAGTGGAAGATGGGAGGGATCAGCAAGGAAAGC
>NC_133776.1:33220051-33404641 GCF_003597395.2 Chelonoidis abingdonii
AGCTCAGTACCAATGCGGACACAAGAACAAATGGATATAAACTGGCCATCAGGAAGTTTAGACTTGAAATTAGACGAAGGTTTCTAGCCATCAGAGGAGTAACGTTCTGGAATAGCCTTCCATGGGGAGCAGTGAGTCAAAAGACATACCTGGCTTCAAGACTAAGCTTGATAAGTTTATGGAAGGGATGGTATGATGGGTTAGCCTAATTCTGGCAATTAATTGATCTTTGACTATTAGCAGTAAATATGCCCAATGCCCTGTGATGGGACACTAGATAGGGTGGGATCTGAGTTACTACAGGGAATTTTTTCCTGGTTGTCTGGCTGGTGAGTCTTGCCCACATGCTGAGTGTTTAGCTGATCACCATATTTGGGATCAGGAAGGAATTTTCCTCCAGGGCAGATTGGCAGAGGCCCTGGAAGACCAGTTTTTCCTTCCTCTGCAGCATGGGGCTCGGGTCACTTGTTGGAGGATTCTCTGTACCTTGAAGTTTTTAAACCACAAGTTGAGGACTTCAGTAGCTCAGACATAGGTCAGAATCTCACTCACCCACTCCTGCTTGTTACAGGAGTGAGTGAGTGAGATTCTGTGGCCTGCGTTGTGCAGGAGGTCAGACTAGAAGATCATAATGGTCCCTTCTGACCTTTAGGTCTGTGAGTCTATTAGTTCTGTGTGGTTCTTGCCTTGGAATCTCTGTTCTCTATTCTGTATGCTGATGGAGATGCCTCCTTGTCCCATCTTCAATGCAAATGAGGCTAGAGGAGTTTCCTTAATCCTGTCATCCTTATCCCAGGGGTTTAGGTGTGTCTCGCCCTGTCTTTTCGTAAGTCTCTCTTTTGATCAATTGTGGTTCAAGCAAAGGCTGGCGGGGAAGGGGGGAGAACACAGAGCTGCTAGGTAACAGTTATGTATGCACAAGCTTCAGTTACCCAACTTCTGTATTTTTCCAGCTGTTTTTACAGTTTCTGGGTGTGACATATCCAGGGTACAATCTCGACTCATGTGTAGGTGTGTCACCTCTGCCTTCTAACCTGGGATGTCCTTTACAATGTTTTGCTGCTGTAGCCTCCCATTTGGATTGCTCACAAACAGCTCCAGCATACAAGACGCTCTTAGCTATGTCTTTGTGTGTGCTGCAGCCAGCTAGCCACACTTTGGGTCTTACCAGTCTTAATTATATTGCAGGATGATTCCAAAACAACCTTGGTCCTAGATTTCCCCCTAGAAATGTTTGTCCTGTACTTCCCAGCTTTCTCCTGGACAATAAAAATGTATATAAAGTCTGTTAATGCTTTAATAGAAATAATATGCGCATAACTTTCCACCACAAATGGACTTTCCCAGACACTTTAAATTAAACACACTGGATTAGATAAAACAATAAAATAAGTTTTTATTAATTACAAAGAGAGATTTTAAGTGAGGCATAAAAATCAGAAATGGTTACAAGAAAAATAGAGATAAAATGCAGTTGGTCCCTAACTTAACAAACTGTTAAATTGAAAGCCAAGTTTTTTTCACCATATGCTCTCAGCAATCTTATTGACCACATTTCTTAGGTCAGGACTCCTTCTCCAGTTCAATTGCTTCTTCCTTTTGTCCCTTCTCGTGCAGTGAATCGACGGACAGAAAGAGAGAGAGAAAGGAGGGGTGCCTTGGGTCTTTGTCTCCCTTTTTTATAGTGTCAGTCCCTCCCTTGGAAAACATTTCTAGCTGAGATTCAGGAGACAGAGTGTGTAGGAAAGGATGTTCCCTGCTGCTTTCCCTCACCTGTTGGAGCTTCTTTTGTTTCCCTTCCTGCTTAATAACTGTACTCATTCACTATACACAATGAAAAATCATTAAAAATATTGCTATCAAAGGTCTTAATATTACCATTAACAATTTTTTTTATACTTCAATGTTATAAGTCAGTATATGTTGTTTTGTCCTACTCTTAATCTTTTAGAAAGGAGGAGGGACCTACTTGTAAAATGCTTGTTCTGTTTCTGACATGCTTGGTGTCAAATGATTGCTTGAATCCCAGATTGAGAGAAGGGATTACACAATGGCCATACTGGGTCAGACCAATGGTCTATCTAGCTCGATGTCCTGTTTTCTGACAGTGGCCAGTGGCAGATGCTTCAGAGAGAATGAACAGAATGGTACAATTATCAAGTGACGCATTTTATGTTGTCCAGCCCCAGAGCATGGGATTTCATCGTTGACCATCTTGGCTAATAGCCATTGATGGATGTGCCTTTCATGAATTTATCAAATTCTTTTTTTAACCCAGTTACTCTTTTGGCCTTCACAGAATTCCCTAGCAATAGGTTCCACAGGATGACTGTGCACTGTCTGAAGAAGTACTTCCTTATGTTTGTTTAAAACCTGCTGCCTATTAATTTCATCAGGTGACCCCTAATCCATGTGTTATATGAAGGGGGAAATAACATTTCCTTATTCACATTTGCCACACAATTCAGGATTTTATAGACTCCTTTCATATCCCCCGTTGTCCTTTCTTTTCTAAGCTAAACAGTCCTAGTCCTTGTAATCTCTTTTCATATGGAAGCTGTTCCATGCCCTTGATCATTTTTGTTGCCCCTCTTTATATCATTTCCAATTCTAATACTGTATATTTTTTGAGATGGGGTGACCGACCAGCACATAGTATTCAAGGTGTGGGCATATCATGGATTTACATAGTGGCATTATGATATTTTCTATCTTATTATCTACCCTTTCATAATGGTTCCTAACATTCTGTTAGCTATTTTAACTGCCATTGCACATTGAATGGATGTTTTCAGAAAACTATTCATGATTCAGTTCCTATAGCTCTCTAGCTAAAATATCTGTTTACCTATAACAGAATAAAAAATACTCTTGACCTTCAGAATTACAGTAATCATCAAAGCATTGCTTTAAGCTCTTCCTTGAGTAGATGCAGCCATGTATTCCACTTCGGTGTGTATGCACCCAGCCATCAGAGCCGGAGAATTTTGCCTAGCAGTTCAGTAGAACCTCAGAGATACAAACACCAGAGTTATGGACTGACTGGTCAACCGGACACCATGTGGAACTGGAAGTAAGCAATCAGGCAGCAGTAGAGACGAGGAAAAAAAAAAAAAGGCAAGTAGTATACTATGCCTGTATTGCATCTTAAAGGTAGGCACATCTGGGCCCCATGTCCATACCCCCATGTGTGGGGCAGCCACTTACAACTAGGAGATAAAGACACTGAGCTTTGCAGGCACAGTCATGAGCCCCTGCTGCCAGCCTAAGGCAGCCTGAACAGACAGAGCAGGAGCAGCTGCTGGGGTCTGTGCACTGCTTTCCTTTAAGCTGCATGTGCTATTTTCACCACCTTCCCTCCCTTTGGCTGAGAGTGGGACAAGGTTGCAAGCTCAGTCTGAGTCTGGGAAAGAAGTTGCTGCAGCCCGAGCTGCTGATGCTGCAAGGAAGCTGCTGGTGGTGAGGTGGGAGCTGCTGCTCTTGCGGCCAAAGCCTGGCCTGGAGTGTGAGCTGCCTGAGCTGCTGGTGGCACGCTTTGCTCTGGAGAAGAAGCTGAGTTTTAAAGGGCCACAGCCTGCACTGTGCACCCACTTTTATGCCGAGGTGCTCCAGGGTGCCTTACTCATCATCTTTCCAGCCAGGGGCTAGAACCAGCTGCCTGTCCCCTCCCCCACTTGTGGGACAGGCACTTAGAGGTAGGAGGTGAAGATGAACATTTCAGAGTTATGAACAGTCTCCTTTCCCGAGGTGCCCGTAACTCTGAGGTTCTGCTTTATCTGTAAAAGGGAGGCACTTGCACCTCATGGCCATATCCCCTCCCCTGGTTATATGAGGTGGTGCTGGTCCAATTCCCCTAAGTTTCTTCTTTCCACCTGTAGCTGGTGTCAGAGCTCTGTGTGGTTCTTAACCTCATGTTTCCTCTGTCCTTTTTAGTGACTTATTCTAGTTGTATACAGTTAGTACCATAGTGCTACTGTTTCTCAGATTTAATCAAGTTTTTCCCTGGTGATGTGTCACAACCCCGTGTTCCCCTCCCTCAAGGGGTGCCTTGGGGAGGCAGATCAGCACTGTATGTTGCTAACGCTGTTGCAGGCATCACAAGGCATTTTGGGAAGGGTTAAAGGTGTGAGTGTGGAGTGGAAGATTCCTTTGCAGGTTACGAGAGGCCGAAGGGGGAGGAAGGGAGAAGAGAACGGGTTAACTGAATGCCTCAGTTCTCAGCTTAGTCCAAAGATAAGACATGAGCTCCAGTCCAAGGTCATGGCACTTGAGACGGTGAAGGCCAGCGAGGGGAAAAACCACCATCTCATGTCCCTGAAGCTGGTTTGTTTTGGGAACGCTGATGAGGCTACAGAAAGGCGGTTTGGTCTGGTACAAAGAGCATGGGGGACACAGGTCCCTGAACAAAATGCTCCCAAAAGACCCCAAGACTTAAAACCTCTTGAGAGCTGAAGCAAATCAGAGATCAACAGCGGATCCCGGACGACCTGTGCACAGGACAGAACTCCAGTCCACCTCTTCTTCCCCTTCTTCATACATTACACCGAGGCTTGGCCAGCCCCGGTAGTGCATGTGTGAGTATGACAGTGGGTTAGGACTTGGGGCACTTACACTTTCTTCCTTCTCCTGAGTGACGTGGGGAACCCCCAGCACACTCTGCTGTTGTTTTATTATTTTATTAATAAAGCTTTAAAATTTAGTCACTTGCTGTGTGCCTCCATCTCCTCCAGTAATGATCCTGCGGCCTCAGCCTTATCACCTGGTGCCTCAGGCAAATTGGTAACATAAATCTGTCACAGATGCCCTTACCAGGATTCAACCATTGACTGTTGTGTGGGGGAATGTCCTAAATAATGATCTCTACATGAGATGCTTGCTTTGCTCAGGTGAACCCCAGATCAGGGAGCAGTGTTTGATTTGCAAGTCATTGACAAAATGAACTTCAGTGGCAAGAGATCTTTGCCTAAAGCAGCACGTTCTTAAACAGGCCATGAGGCCTGCTTCGGCACTGAGGCCCATGTCAGATCTGAGGTCACTTTTGGGTTCACAGGTTGCTTCTGTTTTGTGCTCGAGCTGGCATCTGTCTGAAGAGATGAAGTCCCAAGCTCTCCCTTGGTCCAGGATTTTGCCAGAGCTATGACATTTACTGCCCCACTGTCTGGCCAGGCTGCTGAAACCCTTGGGTTCATCAGCACCGCATCCTGACATTCCCATGCTGCAGACTGTTGAAGTGAGGCTGGTGGTGAGCTTAGCACCAGGGACCTTCTCAGCACCAGGAAGTTCTTTGGCACCATTGCACCTACTGCAAAGGGATTGGAGAAATACTACTTTGTAGTGGTGCAGGGATTTGAGGCTTTTTACTCCCACCTGGCCCCTAATTCCCTGGTTGTAACTGCAGTTAATGACAGGGCTCAGTAGGGTAGGTTTAGGTCCATTGTTAAGGACAGGGACTTCAACAAGATGAATTTAAAGGGTAGAAAAATCTGTGCCTCCTCTTGACTACAAATGCAGATTGCCAGCCAGTGGGCATGCTGTCCAAGCATGACTTAGTAAATTTGTCAGCCATGTCTAAATTTGCACACCAGCTGCCTGAAACCTCCAGGGAGGAATTTTGGGAGTTTATTACAGAGGGCTGCTTGGTTGCCAAGATGTCACTACAGTCCATGCTAGACATCACAGATGCCTTGGCAGTGACCAAGAGAAGGTGTCCTAGATGCAAAGCTCGGGCATTGCTCTCAATGTACAACAGGCAATAGAGGATTTTTCCTTCAAGGGACCGCTGCTTTTTTTTGGACAAACCTGATATAACTCTGTGCTCCTTCAAAGATTTTAGGGCAACCCTTCTGTCCTTGGAGATGTATACACCTCTGAGGTGCCATTACAGTGGACAACACTAACACATAACAATGCCCCTTGGACAGTATCTTCCCTTGAGACATTAGGAAAACCACATAAAGGAGCATAGATCCCAGAGGTGGAGGCATTCGGGTCCTGGGTTTGGCCAGTCCACACAACCAAACCCACCTTCTGATGTATTGAACTTCCACAAGTTAAAAAGTGGAAATACTTTAACCAGACTGTTCTCCACCAGTTTGAAGCCAATAAGACATATGCTCCTAAGTCATTTAGGTGCTTTTGAAAAAAATCACCTGTAGCTGTCTAAATGTAGGTTTATGAACCTAACTTCAGGCTCCTATTTTTGAAAATTGTTACATATGTATTAAAAAGTTCACAATAACAGTGTGTGACAGGATCCCTGGGGTGAGCCTGCACTGGGGGACTGCTGAGCTCTCCAAACCCACCAACATGGGTTTCCTCTCACACTGTGATACTGAAGCTACAAACATCCAGCAGGTACTGCACTTATACAGCCATTCACAGGCAGGGACACACCCAACTGAGTTACATGAATGATCTCCTAGTCTCTCATGAACCATCAGTAGAGAGGCTCCAGTAAATTCCCTCCAGTTCCACAGTCTTGCAGCCCAGATCTGTACCATTTTGTATTGGTCAGCAGCCTGACCAGTGTAAGTTCATTACTGAGTTCACCACTTCGTCATAGGAAGGTGGAAATGCACTAGCCTTTGTAACCTGAGTAGATTTCCCAAGCACTTTAGTTTATTAACTACAGAAAGATAGATTTTAAGTGATAATAAGTGGTAGGCATAAAGGTCAGAGATAGTTACTTTTAAGAAAATAAAAAGTAAATACGCATTCTAAATCCTAAACTTTTAGTCTAGGAAGGAGTTGAATCGAACAGCTTTTCTCACCGTGACAGATGTTACAATCAGGTTTACAGTTCTTCAATACACAGACTGAACACCCATCCAGCCTGGGACCAAACTCCTTCAGTAGAAAGTCTTTTTTCCTCCAGACATTCTTCCAGGTGTAGAGTTGGGCAGGGAGAGAGGCCAAGGGATGATGTCATCGTTTCTCTTTCTATACATTCTCCCAGCTGCTTAAAAGATCCCTGCTGTGATGTGGGGTTCAGGCATCCCCTATTGGTCAGGCAGTCTCCATTGTCTACATGCTCTCTCTCAGAAGTCTCTGGGATGGCCATTGGGAAAGTGGATTCCCTTTTAATGGGCCATCAGATTACAGCTTTATCAAACCAATTTTAAACTTTTTGCTTTTGCAATTTTAGATTATTTTTTAACTAGCTAAATTACGAATGCTGATTTTTTTTTTAAAGCATCTACTGGCAGAGTCTTTTATTTGCAGTTTACAAGACTGCTATAAGCAAAAAAACAGACTACTGAGAATTAATGTCCTGATTCTTGCAAACATTTAAACAGTACATAATTTTACTCACCTGAATAGTTCTACAGTACAAGCTGTGTTATCTGGCCCTGTACCAACTGGAAAGCGCTATAAACTGGCATTTCTAATCTTCATAGAAAGTCTGGTTTGGAGCTGGCAGATTCCCTAGCTGGCGCCACATGGCTCCCCAGAAGTGATGACATGTCCCTGCTACTCTTAGGCGGAGGAATGTCCATGAGGGGTTCGGACTGTAGGAGGAGGTGCAGGTCTGGGGTTGGGGCATGGAAAGGGTGTAGTTTGGGTGCAAGAGGGAGGTCGGGGCAGAGGGTTGGGGTGTAGGAAGTATTTCACAGTGCTGGATCCAGGGGCACTTAAGTTGGGCTACCTCTCCCTGCTGTTCCTAGGCAGAGGCATGGCTAGGCAGCTCTGATTTTAATCAATGAATTTTAAAAAATGAGATGATTTATATTGATTTGATTTAAAGTGCTCTGTGCTGGGTGCAACTTGATTGATGATTTGAATTTTGACCAAAGAATTTGAGCCACATACATTCTCTTATTTTGCTTTCTGGAATCCTGTATTTCATAGCAGTATTGTCTCATTGTTTCTTGTACTCCCCCATCTGTCCATATATATTTGTTGTCTCGTATCATACTTAGGTCTAGTCTGCACTAGGAAATTAGGTTGATATAACTGGCACTTGGGTCTGAAAAATCCATACTCCTGTATAACTACATCACTCAGCTCTAACCCCGCTGACCTAGCTACTGCTTCTTGGGGAGGTGGATTACCTGTGCCAACAGGCAAACCCCACCCACTGGTGTAGATAACATCTTCACTGCAGCTTTACAGTGGCACAGCTGCTGCAGCATTTCAAGTGTAGACAAGCTCTTGGATTGTAAACTCTTTGGGGCAAGGACTGTCTCTTTTTTTTATTCTGTGTTTACACAGCATTTAGCAATGGGATTCTGGTCCTGGTGCTTCTAGGCACTATGATAATACAGATAATAAATTGAACCTGATTTTTATAATCTGACTCCACCTTTGGAAGAAGGTATAAATCCAGTACAGTCTTGTATTTTCTTAAATCTGTGAGGGAGAAGTTCTAAATGTTACTTAATGAGCTTATTTTGTTCATTATTATGGGGCATCATCATGATCAGATGCTGTGGATTTTTTATTTTAACCTCGAGCAGTTTGTTATTCATCTATTTTTGTTGTGTCAAGTCTGTCCTTTTCTTCACTCTTTCTTCCATTTTCTCACTTTTTGCAGCCATGGTACTCAGAGTTGACTGGCATTTGACAGATTTGTACATGTCAAATTTCCAACATAGCTTTCAAGTACAGTTAGCATATATGGTGGGCAGAGGGAGAAACTACGGAAATCATAGAATCATCAAAATGGAGGGCTGGAAAGGGCCTCAAAGTCATCAAGCTCAGCCTCCTGTGCTGAGGCAGGACCAAGTAAACCTGCCAAGTGTTTGCCCAACCTGTTCTGAAAAACCTCCAATGATAGGAATTCCACTACCTCCCTTGGAAGCCTGTTCCAGAGCTTAAATGCCCTTATAGTTAAAGTTTTTCCTAATATCCTATCTAAATTGCTATTCTTTCAGGTTAAGCCCATTACTGCTTGTCCTACCTTCAGGGACGTGGAGAACAATTGATCATGGTCCTCTTTATAATAGCCTTCACATATTTGAAGACTGCTGTCGGGTCCTTCCTCAGTCATCTTGTCTCAAGACTAAACATGTCCAGGTTTTTTAATCTTTCCTCATAGGTCATGTTTTCTAAAACTTTTATAATTTTTGTTGGTTTCCTCTGGAATCTCTCCAGTTTGTCCACATCTTTCCTAAAGTATGGCTCCCAGAACTGGACACAGTACTCCAACTGAGGGCTCATCAGTGCTGAGTAGAACGGGACAGTTATCTTCCATGTCTTACATATTGTACTCCTGTTAGTACACTCCAGAATGATATTAGCCTTCCTCACAACTACATCACAGCTGACTCTTGTTCAGTTCAATATTCAAATCCCCAAACTCTCCAGCTCCTGCCTCAGAGCATAAGCCACATCCTGCTCTGTTTGTACAGATACAATTTATACCAATTCAAAACAGTTTTATGGCTGCCAAACTTTTGATTTGTTCTTGATTATGCTTTACAAAAGTGTGTGTCTTTTTTTCTTTTTGTTTTTCCAGAGCTACAGTTCTGGCTAAGAACTTCACTCATCACCATGGTGTCTAAGTGCCTGTTAATTTCTCAAACCCACCAGAAATTTATGCAGTTGTTTTAGGAATTATTGCTAACAAACATTCTCTTTCTTCAAACACTTTAATATAATTTTGTTTTTCAGCAATATATTTGCTTTAGCTTCAAACTGAAATGTTCAAATCCTATTTTCTTACTGATTTTCAGGAAGACAGGAAAACCATTTCATAATTTCATAAGCTGGCAAGACCTAAGAGCTGCTGATCTCGTAAATTCCTGGAACAGGGGTCTCATGTTGAAGGTAACGCTGCTCATTGAGTATGCTGCTTAGATATTGCTTTTGTTTTCATTTACCCAAATTATATGTGATAAATATTGCAAGTGCCCCAGTACATAATTTCAATAAATGACATTACATGTAGTTTACAATTTTAAACAAAAAATAATAAGGTTAGCATACAAAATGACAGGACACAAAAGCAAAGAAATTAAACACTGACGCTCTGTATCTACCTATAAATCTAGTAAATGAATCCCTTGTTTTATTAATATGTCACACATTAACATTGCTAGCAAATGATTATTTTGGCTCTGAATTTAATTTTGTTGGTATGTTTTTTGAGATTTTTGTACTTAGAATATTCATTCTTTATTCTAATTATGTGTTGTAAATTTGGAGCATATGGGTTCTTAAAAACAAATAAGATTGGTCCCTACTTTATGTGGAAAAAGTGAAGTCAACCTTACCTGTAAAGCTAGTACTGGCACCTTCATAATAAGATGTAAAATTCCCTGGTTTGCCAGAGATCTCCTTTGTGACACTGGGCAATTCATTTAACCTGTGTCTCATTATTTATGTGTAAAATACAACTAAGACAATCCTTCCCCTAAGTTTTTTTGAAGCTATATTAAAGTTTATGAAATGTCCAGATAATACATAAATATCTTCTACAAGAATTTGCTGCATATCTGAATTCATTTTTGCCCAGGAGATAATCTGTCAGTGTATGATGGATTTGTGTGCATTATCCTTAAATTTATTTGACCAAAGGATTAAAAGAGATAAGACCAAATGTTTGGTCAAAAACATTTAAATAACTTCTGTTCTTTTGGAATAGGTAATCCATGTTATCTCTACAATGCTTCACTTTTTAACTTGGAGCGATCGATATGTGATTGCTAGTTCACTGACTTTCACAACACATCATGTCTCTTTGAGGCTGTCCTGGGTTTTACAAAATATAACTGAGGTAAGAAGTTGTTGCGGGGGGGGGGGGGGGGGGAGTAATACTCTTGGTACATAATAGCAATAGTGACTTTCCTTGATTGTTATGTGCTTGGTTTTTGCTTTCTTTATTTCCTTCCCTCAAAGGGAATGGAAAGAGAGAATGTTTTCTATTATGTAGCGCTCAAACATATCTATTTGGAACAAACTAATGTTGGCTTATGATCTATGTATCTTTTTACAAACTTTCCCATGATCCTGCAAACACGTGTTCATGTGTGTAATTACTCACATGAGTAGTCCGTCCTACAAAACATAATCATATTGCTAGTTTGGCATTTTTTGATTTATTAATCTTAACATTATACAACATAATTTTTATTGTAATTTATTTTAAAGTGAATTGCACTTTATTGTGTAACAATGTGGTATATTTGTATTTTATCTTTGACAGTGTTACATTTCTAGTCTGCCTTATCCCAACACTTACTGATTTCCAGAAATCAATAACATAGTGGTCAACAAACAAGGATCTCCACTTACTCAATAATTACTTATGTAATTTTAAATACTCGACTAATGGTGTATAGTGTCAGTTCCAGATATGTAAAATTAAACATTTCTGTGTATTATATTATGCTAGCACCAAACCTTGTAAAGAACAATTAACTCACTGTGTCTCCTGTTTTTGTTCCTTGACTTGGCTTTTTCCTATTTTTCTCTTTACTTAATGTATCAATGTGTTTACTTTCAGATTTTTTTAAAAAAGAAAAATGGGGGTGTCCTTGGTTGGTTGGTTGTTTTACAATGAATAAGGAAGACTTTACAAGTTGTTATTATTATTTTTTAATCTATTACCCTGTTTGTTCTAACATAGAAATATCAGGAATGTAAAATATGGTCTTCCCTGGATTTGTTGGTAGACTTGTTGGCTCTTTCAGATATGGACTTACTGAAGGAGTTGGAGGATGCTAAGTCTTCAGTTAAAGACCTGTTTTCTCCCAAGAATTCCCTAGTAATTGATATTTAAACAGACAAACAAAAATAGGAAAACAAAAAAACCCAAAGCTCTTACTTAAAAAATCATCTCCCTTTTCAATAAGTTCAATAAATTAAATAAGTTGGTCATTCTGCAAGTTCTCTGGTTGTCCTTTGAGTCTTTCAAGAAAAATAGGATAAGTAAAATCTGAATGTCTAGTTTTAAAGAAGGAAGTAGGGAAATAATAATTTTCAGGCTTTCTTTATATAACACAGGGGTCGGCAACCTTTCAGAAGTGGTGTGCCGAGTCTTCATTTATTCACTCTAATTTAAGGTTTCATGTGCCTGTCATACAATTTAATGTTTTTTAGAAGGTCTCTCTTTACAAGTCTATATATTATATAACTAAACTAGTGTTGTATTGTAAAATAAACAAGGCTTTCAAAATATTTAAGAAGCTTAATTTAAAATTAAATTAAAATGTTGATCTTACGCCACCGGCCCACTCAGCCCGCTGCTGGTCTGGGGTTCTGTTCACCTAGGCCAGCAGTAGGCTGAGTGAGGCCTGTGGCCGGGACCCCAGCTGGGAAGGATCTGGCAGCCAAAACCCCAGACCGGCAACAGGCTGTGCGGGGCCAGCAGCCGAGACCCCAGACCGGCAGTGAGCTGAGCTGCTCAGCCTACTGCCGCTCAGGGGTTCCATCCTCTGGCTCCTGCCAGCTGGGATCCCAGCTGCCGGACCCGCACAGCCCAGTGTCAGTCTGGGGTCCCAGCCCTGCCCACATACAGTGGGTACCTACTTTCTCCCTGGTTCTGGCCCATTCTCTTCCTCTCTCTGCACTGAGCTGAGAGTGGGAGTGGATGAGCAGCAGGCTGGGGTGATCAGGAGCTAGAATGAGGAGGGAAGTTCAGGGTTGGGGCAGGAGGTTTGGGTGTGGGGGCACTCACAATGGGCAGCTCCCATTTGGTGTGAAGGATAGCAGGTGGGAATGTGAGTGGTGGTTGCAGGGCCTCCGTTGGTTGCATCGGATGGGGATGTTGGGTGGCATGGATAGTGGGGGCTGGGATATGGGGGTGCAAAGAGTCAGGGCAGAGGGCTGGGCGGCATGTGAGGGGGTGCGCAGTGTCAGGGTAGGGGACTGGGTTATGTGGTGGGGATCCAGTCAGGCTGGGGTCATGGGGGGGTGAAAGAAGTCAACAGAGGGCAGGGTGGTACAAGGCTCAGGGGCCAGTGCCTGGTGGGTGTGTGGAGTGCAGGGTCAGGACAGAGGGCTGTGTTGTGTGGTGTGGGGGGGGTGGCCAGGGCTCAAGCGGCAGAGAGCTGAAGTGACTGCACCCCCAAGCCCTACCACCCTTCCTTGTCCTGACTGCCCCTCCTGGGACCGCCCCCTTCCTGAACGTCCCTAGACCTACCTCCTACTGTCCTGATGCCCATACCCTTATCCACACCCACCACACCCGAAAAGACCACCCTGGACTCCCATGCCTATCTAACCGCTCCAGCCCCCTGAAAGGACCCCCAGAATTCTGGCCATACACCCTCCCATCCCTGCCTGCGCCCAATCCCTTCCACCCCTGCCTCCTGACAGGACCCAACCCATATGCCAACCCCCCCAGCTCCTTGTCTCCTGACTACCTCCTCCAGAGACTCCCCCACCCTAACTGCTCCCCCAGGACCCTCCTTGCTCCCTGTCCCCTGACTGCCCTGACCCCTATCCACCCCCCAAACAGACTCTGGGACTCCCATGCCCCATCCAATCCCCCTGCTCCCTGACTGCCCACTCCAGAGACCCCTACCCCTAACCACCCCCTGGGATCCCAGCCACCCTGCTCCCTGTCCCTTGGCTGCCCCCACCCCTTACCCAATCCTCCCCCCCCCGCCAACCCCGGACCTGGCTCCCTTACCATGAGACTCCCTGCTCATCCGGAGCCCTGCTGCCGTCGCCCCTGTGGACGTAGCCCTGCCCTGTCCCTCAGAGCGCTGTGCGCGCGGCAGCAGGGCTCGGGATGAGCTGGGAGCGTCTTTCCCTCCCCACGGAGCCAAATGCTGCCCCGCGGGAGCGCCTAGCCCCAGACCCCAGAACGCTGCATGCGTGGCGGCAGGGCTCTAGGGGAAGGCGGAGGCAGGAGCGGGGGTGGAGGCTTGCTACACTCGGGCTGGCACTCCGGCCTGGGACCGCGGACCCCGCAGCTTGCCGCGTCGGCAGGATTTTTAATGGCACGCGGAGTTCCAGCAGGCAGCCACATGCCATTAAAAATTGGCTCGCCTGCCATCTTTGGCACGCGTGCCGTAGGTTGCTGACCCCTGATATAACATAAAGAAGCAAAAATGGACAGCCCTATTTGCTTTCCTTTGGCAAGGGGATCTTTTTAGGTATTCTTATTTTTCTTTTAGCATTTCTTTTTCATATCTACAAAACGCTTTTTTTTTATCACTTCTTCATATCTCCTCTTCCACTGCCTTCATTTCCAAACTCCACTAATAGTCACCTCTAAGTCTCCAGGTTTACCCTATTAGGGCTCTTATGTGCCACTGCTAAAGAAGGGTGAGCAACTAATCTCCCATTGGCAGCGACAAAGCATCCAAAACTGTATGTGCACAGGAGCAAAAGCTGCCATTTAGGTGCAGGCCATATCTACCCTACAAAGTTGGGTTGAAGCAAGTTACATCAAAATAAAGCCACCACAGTTAGCATATCGCTTGTGCACATGCATAGTTGGCTCCTTGTGTCGGCACTGTGCGTACGCATCAGGAGAGTTTGTGTTGATGCACAGTGGGTGCATCATGGGTAGGTATCTCCTTGTGCAACCTGCTGCTGTCCAGTGTTGTCTTTTGGGAAGTTTTGGCAATGCATGGTGAGGTAGAATTGAGTTGCTCAGGAGTGATTGGGAGCAAGGGGTCCAACTTCTCAGTGTGCAGCTATCTCCATCTCATAATGTCATCTGTATCCCATAATATTCCCACAAAGCTGCCTGCCCTCCTCGCTGCCTGTCATTTTTGACTGAAGCATGGAGCCTGCACAGCTCTGCTCTATTGTCATAAGTGTTGCAAACACAGGATGCGCTATCCTCTATTTGCAGAGCCATAAAAAAACCGAATCAGTGTGGTCAAATTGCTTTGTGACATAATGAGAACAAATTCAAGGTTACTGGTGGTGTTCCTAGATCAGCTGCAGATGGTGGAGCACCATTTCTGGGCTCAAGAAATGAGCACTCATTGGTGGGATCACATTGTAATGCAGACTTGGGATGGTGAGCAGTGACTGCAGAACTTTCGGATGTGCAAGGTCACGTTACTGGATCTGTGCGCCAAGCTTGTCCCAGTTCTCCAGCACTGGTGCACCAAAAGAAGAGCTGCACTGATTGGAGAAGTGGAGCTGCATTGACAATGGCAATCGTACTGTGGAAAGTTGCAATGCTGGATTGCTATCGATGAGCGGGAAATCATTTTGGAGTTGGGAAATCACTGTGTGGGGGTGTTGTCATGCAAGTGTGCAGGGCTATTACTCATCTCCTGCTACACATGACTGTGACCCTATGCAATGTGCAGGACATAGTGGAAGGATTGCAGTAGTGATGTTCCTGAACTGCATTGGACCAATGGATGTCAGTCATATCCCTATTTTGTCACCAGACCACATTGCCACAGAGTACATCAACATAAAGGGCTACATTCCTATAGTTATGCACATGCTGGTGGATCGCCAGGGATGCTTCACCAACATCAGTGTTGGCTGGTCAGGGAAGATGCATGATGTTTGCATCTTTAAGAACACAGGACTGTTCAGAAAGCTACAAGTAGGAACTTTCTTTCCTACCTGACGGATTACCATTAGGAATGTTGAAATGTCAGTAGGGATTCTGGGGGACTGAGCTACTTGTTCCCTTGGCTCATGAAGCTGTACGCTGACCATCTAGGCACCACCAAGGAAAGATTCAGCTACAGACTCAGCAGATGCAGAATGACAGTTGAATGCACTTTTGGTACACTGAAGGGACGCTGACGTTGTGTACTCACAAGATTGCATCTCTGTGAAAAAAAATCTCAATGATTATACCTGCCTATTGTGTTCTGCATCATATTCGTGAAACAAAGGGGGAAAGTTACTGCCAGGACGCAGGGCGAAAGTAGAGTAACTGTCTGCTGAGTTTGAACAGCCAGTCACAAGGGCTATTAGATGAGCTGAGCATAGAGCTATACAACTCAGGAAGGCTTTAAAAGAGCTCTTTAACAGTGAGCCACAGTAATGCTTTGTGGGGTACTGTGTTCTATCTGGCTATGCTCTTTAGGAGCCTGTTCGGAATTGTGTGGTGCTTGGTGTACATCTGTGACTACAACACTATCAAAGCACCTATTAATTTTGTGGTGTTTGTCACTGATCCTATGAGTTTTGTCACACTCTGCAGTACCAAGTGAGTGGGTGCTTTCAGAACTGCTGGGCATTCTGCAGGGTACGTTGTGAATTAATAAAGATTAATTATTTTTTAAATAATAATATATTATTCAGTAACAAAAGCAGTGCAAAGAAAAATCTGTGCAATTTAAAAGCTATTAATACAATTTTTAATGTATTTGAACAGAACCTAACAAGGGGAAAGAACGTTCATATCCATTTTACCTACATACACTGACCTGTGAAAGCCACAATTGTTGTATATGTGAAGCTATGGTTGTCCTTAATGTTCCCCCTGGATGGAGTGGTAGGGATAGGGATGTGGCCCCTGATGCCACGTGGAATGCTGAAGGTAGTTGTAGTGAAGTGCTGTAATGGAGTTCTCCATGGATTGCAAAGAGAAGTGAGCCTGGGATTGTTGAACCTATATGTTCCCAAAAGTCTTCAGCATCTCTGTTTGCTGCTAGAGAGCCCCATTACATCCTGGTACATCTCTCTCTTTTTTCTGCCTGGAATCCTGGACCTTTTTCGTGTCTGCTCTTTCCTTTTCCAGGCTGTCTGCAAGTGTTCACCCTCCAGGTGATGTTCATGGTCTGATGCAGCACTGGCTTGCAGTATCTCATTGAACCTGTCATCCTGAATCCTCTTCTTCCTTTTACTTATCTGGCTCAGGCATTCTGAGAGTGTGGAGGGGGAACCATTCAAAACCTAAATGGCAGCAGCTGCAGCTAAAACACCGAGGTATAGTCATTATAGCCACAACAGAAACCAAAAGTTAAGATTCAGAACTCCCTTCCCTTGCTCCCCTACAGTTTTAAACAAGACATGCTTATTGTCTTCTGCTTCCAAGTGCTTGTGCATGGCCCCACTCTCTGCACCAGTGAAGGTGAGTGTGCCTCACATGGTGTGAGGAAAATGAGGAGGGAGTTGCTCAGTTTCATGCACCTATGAGTACAGGGCAATGGCACTGAATACTGACACCAGAAATAAGGGTGCCATCCCTAGAAACCTTCGGCAGAGGATTGCAGAGGAGTGCCTCCATGAAAATTTCATTGAGCTCTCTCAGGAGGATTCAAGGGACATCCCTGATGTGCATAAACAAACTGCTCCACATGGCCTAACTCTATAGCAGAATTAAAAGCAAATAACGCTACCTCTTTTATTTGTACTGCTATCTCTCTTGTTTGAGTAAATTAATGAAAAGCCAATAGCTAAGTCCTACTAATACTACCTACTACCTACTTATAATGTTAGCGCCCCCAACTTAGTAGGACTTAGCTATTGGCTAAGTCCTACTAAGTTGGGGGCGCTATCATTATAAGGGGAAATATATTTACACAATTACTTGAGGATCCTTCCCATGCATCAGGCTCGACTGCCGGGCCTGACTAGACTGTGGTGGATTCTCAAACAGCTCCTGGCTTGCAGCATAGCTGAAGTCCCCCAGCACCTTGCCTCCCAGTTGCATATCCCCCATCCTCCTCCTTTTTCCTCCTCTACCACTTCTTCATCCTCACTGTTCATGGCAGGGGCTTGTGACCTGGGCTCCTTAGAGATATCCCTGGTTGTCTGCTAGGTGGTAGCGGGGTCTCTGCCAAGTATGACATGCAGCTCTTTGTAAAAGAGGCAGGTCTGCGGCTCTGAACTGGATTGACTGTTGTCCTCCTTGGGCTTCTGGTATGCCTAATGAAGTTTCTATGCTTTTACTCATCAATGCTGCTGATCCCTGTCATACTCCTCCTCCAGCATCCCCCATGCAGTCTATTTGCAGATGTTCACGTTTATACAGCTGGTCCATAGCTGCTGTTGTACAGTTTATTCTCCCCTCAGGCCCGGGAGATGCAAATCTCCTGTCTACGCCAAGCTGGAGTATGTCTGGAGCAGGGGTCAGCAACCTTTCAGAAGTGGTGTGCCGAGTCTTCATTTATTCACTCTAATTTAAGGTTTTGCGTGCCAGTAATACATTTTAGCGTCTTGGAAGTTCTCTTTCTGTAAGTCTGTAATATATAACTAAACTATTGTTACCTGTAAAGTAAATTTAGGTTTTTAAAATGTTTAAGAAACTTCATTTAAAATTAAATTAAAATGCAGAGCTCCCTGGCCCAGTGGCCAGGGCCCAGGTACTGTGAATGCCACTGAAAATCAGCTCGTGTGCCACCTTCGGCATGCATGCCAGAGGTTGCCTACCCCTGATCTGGAGCATGTAGCTGGTGGTCAGTTGGCAAGTTGCACACAACAATGGGGAATTGCTAGGTATGTTTGTCTAGCTGGACAATCAGGAAAAGGCATTTCAAAAATTCTCAATGCTTTGAAAAGCACGGGGGCCTTCTGATCTCTGTGACCCGTGGGCTGTGGAATTCACAGTTGTGATCAGAGTGGTCAGTGTCAGGCATTATGGGACAGCTACTGGAAGACTGTTCAGGTCAGTGTAAGTCAGACAGTATCTACACTAGCATTGCGTCAACCTTAGTACATCGACTATGGCTAAATGCCACTTGGGGAGGTAGTGTTACTATATTACTTTAACAGGATACTTATGTTGCTGGGAGACAAATTTAAGTGTAGACATGCACACAGCTAGGTTGATGCAAGGCAGTTTATGTTAACCTAACTTTGTAATGTAGACCAGGCAGCCAGGGAATGGGGGTTGGTCTGCTGTGCTGCAGAGGAGAAATGGTACAGTGAAGTGCCTGGCACTAGAGCTTCCTGTGATTAATACCCCTTTCCCAGAGGAAATATTGTCAATTAGATAATTGTTTTCTGGAGACATGCATATTATTGTCCCCCAATTAAATATTTGGGAAGGGGGAGAGAGAGAGAAAATGTATCCCTTTCTTCACATCCACACTGAACACACTTTTGTTTTGTGTTTTTTGTTTTCAGGTACAACAAGCAGCCAATGAAAGTAACTGCTGCTTTGGAACAATTGACACTTGGCTGTTATATAAACTCACCAAAGGTGAGTTTGCAAGCTCTGGTTAAACAAAATGTATTTCAAATCTGAGCAGATGTTGAATGCATTCCCCTAATAATATTCCCAAGAGCCCAACTGCCACATTAGGTGTGATGGATTTGGGGCTACTTATGAATGCTGAATGTTGGCTTGGTTATTGGGATATTTGCTGTATGAATATATTGGTTTAACTCAGTATGGGTCTGTCCCAAAAAATAGGAAAAAAAAGGAAAGAGGCACTCAAGGAAGCCACCTCTCAGCAAACACTTGAGTTGTTAAGGTACATTGCTAAAATGGTTAGCTTCGATGGGAGGAAAAGCCCCATAAAAAGAAAGGAACAAAACGGTAACCAGAGTTTAAAGTAGCCACCTCTCAAGAAAAGGAGACAGTAGTTGTTTGGGGGAACCAGTCAGAGACACAGGTTTGAACAGGCAGTGTTTGAAGATATTAGGCTTGCCTAGGTTGCCATCAGAAGATAGTAAGACTTCAGGTAAGATAGACATGCTTGTAGACTGTTTTATTTAAAAATACATTTAATCTGAAAGCTTTGTTCCTACTGTGCATGTAAACAATACTTTTGTTTTAAGAAGGCATTTTTAAGACCAGTGGTCATAGACTCCCTAAGGGAAGAACCGCAGGTGCTTGAGCTCAGTCAGATCTGCAAGGTAAGAATGGTGGCTACTCAGGCCACTGTAGCCCAAGGTCAAGTCTAAGAATAGGAGTCCATCCCAGGTTAGGATTGACATGTCAGGGGACGCAGAGAGACCACAAAGGGGAGGGAGATGCAGCTAGCCTGTCACAACCAACGAGCCTTGAACCCAGGTCCACAGAAGCAGCCATACTTCAACTCTCCACTTGGCTGTCTGCTGATAGCTGCTAACCAGGACCCATGAAACCCAGCCCCAGTTTGAAGCTGTGCTTCTGATGTATTATTGGTGAAGTCCCAAAGCAGCCAGTTGGCCTGCTGGCCCTACTTAAGATAGGAACAGGAAGCTGTCTGAACAACTGGGATCCATCCTGCTCTGTACTGTGTGCCTTGTGCTTCTTGCTCCTGCTCCGCTGGCTTGACTTCCTGGTGTCCTGACTTGTCTTGGCTCATGACCTCTGACATGTGGTCTCCCGCTTTTGACCCAGCCTGACTTTGGTTACCGACCTGTGGTTCTCAACTCCAATTTGACTTCTGCTTCTGATGTCCTAGTATGCTGACTCTCAGCTCTTGACTGTGGACTCCAGTTCTGATCACTAGGTCTGGCTGCCCATGGTGTAGCCTTGACATAGCCCTGTAATCATGAGATATGGTAATTAATATGGTAGTGGATGGAATAACTAGGATTGGGCATTTGACTGGTCCAAAAATACCTGGATTTTTACAAAAATGTAAAACACAATGAAATGAAGTTCTAAAAATGAAGTAATAATAATAACTTATTTTAATAATGTTAAGTTAGCATTTAAATGTAAACATTCAAGACTGAACAGTTACAAAAGAAGAGAAGAACAAAATTAAAGAAATAAACACATAGCCATTAAAAATAATTTTTAAATGAATTTATGTTAAATTGGCAGTAGGCAAACTCTTCAAGCAGCTTAATCGTTGTGCATCTAGTCTCTTTGTTTTAAGGGAGGAGGTTTAATGGCCATGTACCTTCTCTCACTGCCTTCTGAGTTAATTTCAGTAGGTTTGTCTAGTCCAGGGTTCAGCAAGCTTTGGCGCGCAGCTCGCCAGGGTAAACACCCTGGCAGGCCGGGCCAGTTTGTTTACCTGTTGCGTCCACAGGTTCAGCCGATCACTGCTCCCACTGTAATATATACAATTATATATATGTACACACACACACACACACACACTGTTTGAGCTTCTTGATTGTCTGGAATCTTCTAGAACAACTTTCAGTTAATTCATCTTTTTCCCAACTGGTGACATTAACATGTAGTAAAGTGAGTGATCAAGACATTTATATAGGCTTGCTAACAGATGAAACACCATAATGCAGTCAAAAAGGTAGACTACTACCTGCATCAGGGTATTGTTGCTGGAATATTTGGTCATATATGACATTTGTTAGATAATAGGCAGTCAATTGACATCATTTGATCGGTCAGTTGACTAGCTTACCAAGCCTAGGAATGTGTCATTCCATTTCTGGGCAACTGCATGCAGAAAAAATAAGGCCATTATCTGGACACTTCAGAAGATTGAGATAGAACCCCTCTCTTTACAGCGTGGTGGAATTAAAATGTCTTTGGGCTTGCAGTCCGGTGAATTTGGGCTGAATAGAGGCCATCAGACTCTTTATAGTACATATATTTGCTTCAAATAGCTCTCTCTGAATATTTAGGCATTTAAAACTTTATTTGTTCCTTTGTTGCTAGGTTCTGTGTATGCTACAGATTATTCAAATGCCAGTTCAACAGGGGTTTTTGATCCCTTTCAGGTATGAATCTATTAACATAACGTTGTAGATTGTTCTTTGAGACTGGTTAACTTTTTTAATTCTCTCTGTTATTTCAGATGTGTTGGAGTTCTGTTTTGAGCAAATTATTTTCAATACCGATGTCTATATATCCTCCGGTAGAGGACACAAAGTACGTATGCAGGCAGAATCTTAAACAAAAATGTAACATCTAATAACTGAATTAAATATTGTTGAAAAAAGATCACAAAAATCTCTGCAGACATTTAAAAAGTAATATGTTAAGTGAAGTCAAAAATAATTTAAATTCTAAATATTTGTAGTGGCACATATTTGTCTGATTCATAGATTCAAATTGGTATTTTATACCAGAAAAAGGTAAAACAGCTTCATGATTTCTGTAAATAAAAAAAAAATGAGTAACACTGAATGATGTGTATTGTATCAGGCCAGATGGATACAGCAGATATGTTAGTCCCAGATTAAGTAGATCCCTTTTCCCTGGGTAAGGTAACGGGCAGTTCCAGAACAAGTAGGGACTTGGTGGAACCAATTAAGCCAGGCAGGCTAATTAGGATACCTGGAGCCAATTAAGAAGAAACTGCTAGAATCAATTAGGACAGGCTGGCTAATCAGGGCACCTGACTTTAAAAAGAACTTCACTTCAGTTTGTAACATGCATGTGAGGAGCTGGGAGCAAGAGGCACTAGGAGCTGAGAGTGGGAAGGTGTACTGCTGGAGGATTGAAGAGTACAAGTATTATCAGACACCAGTAGAAAGGTCCTGTGGTGAGGATAAAGAAGGTGTTGGGAGGAGGTCATGGGAAGTAGCCCAGGGAGTTGTAGCTATCACGCAGCTGTTCCAGGAGGCACTTGAGACAGCTGCAGTCCATAGGGCCCTGGGCTGGAACTCGGAGTAGAGGGCGGGCCCAGGTTCCTCCCAAACCTCCCAACTTCTGATCAGACAGGAGAAATTGACCTGGACTGTGGGTTCTACCAGAGGCGAAGGTTTCTGGGCTGTTCCCTGACCCACATGGTGAATCTCTGAGGCGAACAAATCTGCCAATAAGTGCAGGACCCACCAAGATAGAGGAGGAACTTTATCAAGTACGTTGAGGACTTATTTAAAATTTTATTTTTTAATTTCTCAAAATTGTCAATTCAATGCAGTGACTTCTTTAATATTTATTTAAGTCACAGCTTTGGTTCAGTTGATGCTGAAATATTTGGGGAGCCTATTCCAATAGTGGCCTTGGTGAGTGAAAATCTTTAATGATTTTTTTTTTTGTACTTGAGTGAGTAGCATTATTTTATGTAAATGTACTCTTGTTTGTCTGTCTTTATAATTGTTGTTTATGTCCTGTGTTTTCTGAGATTTCATGACTGCAGAATTGGTTGTTAAATTTTGCTCCAAAATCTTTGCTTTCATTTAGAACAAAGGAAATGTTTCTATCCCTTACAGTTGTGAAGCAAGCCATGCAGAGAGGGAATGTAACCTTGTTGTTAGGCATTGAAGTAGGACTTACAAGATCATGGTGGTATTCTAGGCCAACTATTTAGGGCCTGATCCTGCAATGGGTTCTACTCAGCATAACTCCATTGGAATTCCACATGGTTTCAAAAGGGTCTGAGCTAATGGATTCCCTTGCAGCACTGGGGCTTTAATTTCTCTGTGCCTTAGTTCCCCGTACGTAAAGCATGGATAATACTATACTACAGTAACAAACACTGTAGAAAACCTGTATGTAAATTAAATGTAAAAATGACATCCAACAACTGCTCCATTCATCTCAATGGAATGTAAACACTGAAGCCAGTTTAAATGTCAGCTTTTATAACTGTTTCACTGATTAGTTGGAGATTTCCTTCTCAAAGTAATTTGCTTATCCATCATTGTTGGAGACAATTGTGGATATAATAAGAGCAATAAGGGTGGTAGCTGGGTGGGGTCAGAGGTTGGGGTCAGAGAAATAGGAATTAAAGACTCCAAAACTTCAGCTGTATCCCTACCCACAAAGAGGAACACAAACCACCACCTCTACCTTCCAGGATTCTTAAAAGCCCCTACTGTCCCTTTTGCTGGGTGCCAAAACGTCAAACCTTCCCTTGAATGCTTCTACAACCCCTTTGTTATTAATGTTGTGTATTTAAAAAAAGAAGAAAAAAATGGAGTGGCATATTGAAAATTGGAGACTGTATAAAATAAATTGAAGAGCATTGAGATTTTGATTGAATTTAATATTAAAATGACTTGGGATATAATGTACTGATGGTGTTATTCATCATCACATTTGATTTATTTTAAAACCACCATTTTTGAACTTTTACTTGAAGTTGTTGCAGAGGTCCAGTAGGCTGCTTAGTAAGTGGAGCATTGGTTCTGGTGGAATCATCTTGTATATAATTTTGATTTAAATGAGAAAACTGAAGTATGAGTAGAGTATGTCTACACTATGAAATTAGGTCGATTTTATAGAAGTCGATTTTTAAACATTGATTTTGTACAGTCGATTGCATATGTCCACATTAAGCGCACTGTGGGTAGCTATCCCACAGTTCCCGCAGTCTCCGCCGCCCATTGGAATTCTGGATTAAGCTCCCAATGCCTGATGAGGCAAAAACATTGTCGTGAGTGTTTTTGAGTACATGTCATCAGTCATCCCTCCCTCTGTGAAAGAAACGTTGGACAAACGTTTCGTGCCTTTTTCCCATGCAGATGCCATACCACGGCAAGCATGGAGCCCGCTCAACTCAGCTCACCATCATCGCTGCTGTTGTGTCCTGGGTGCTGCTGTCAGCAGACAGTGCAGTAGGACTGCTAACCGTTGTCATCCAGAGCTTCTACTACAACTCCGCTCTCTTGCTCTTGTAAATTAGGTAATAGGTAATAATTGGAGATAGACCAATCTCCTAGAACTGGAAGGGATCTCGAAAGGTCATTGAGTCCAGCCCCCTGCCTTCACTAGCAGGACCAATTTTTGCCCCAGATCCCTAAGTGGCCCCCTCAAGGAGTGAACTCACAACCCTGGGTTTAGCAGGCCAGTGCTCAAACCATGGAGCTATGATCTCAGTCTCAATGGCAAATTTCTATAAGTTGTCAGAAATCTGCGTGGTGCTAACTATCGTCATCCACCGCTTCTGCAGCAACTCTGCTCTCCTGCAGACACCATACCATGACAAGCATAGAGTCTGCTCAGCTCACCGTCTGTTGTTGTGAGCATTGTAAACACCTTGTGGATTACCCTGGAATGTATGCAGAACCAGGCTAAGAAACACCAGCACGAGGAGGATTTCGATGAGGACATGGACACAGACGTTCCTGAAAGCATGGGCTGTGGCAATTGGGACATCGTGGTGGCACTGGGGCTTGCTGATACAGTGGAACGCTGATTCTGGGCCAGGCAAACAAGCACAGACTGGTGGGACCGCATAGTGTTGCGGGTATGGGATGAGTCATAGTGGCTGCGAAACTTTGGCATGCGTAAGGCCACTTTCCTGGAACTCTGTGAGTTGCTTTCCTCCCACCCTGAAGCACAGGAATACCAAGATGAGAGCTGCCCTAACAGTTGAGAAGCGAGTGGCGATAGCCTTGTGGAAGCTTGCAATGCCTAACTGCTACTGGTCAGTCGGGAATCAATTTGGAGTGGGCAAATCTACTGTGGCAGCTGCTGTGTCCAGGTAGCCAATGCAGTCGTTGACATTCTGTTATCAAGGGTAGTGACTCTGGGAAATGTGCAGGTCATACTGGATGGCTTTGCTGGAATGGTGTTCCCTAGCTGGGTGGGGTGATAGATGGAACGCATATCCCCATCTTGGCACCAGACCACCTTGCCAATCAGTACATAAACCACAAGGGTTACTTCTCAATGGTTCTGCAAGCATTGGTGGATCACATGGGACGTTTCACCGATATCAATGTGGGATGGCCAGGAAAGGTGCATGACACTTGCATCTTTAAGAACTCCGGGCTGTTCGAGCAGCTGCAAGAAGGGACTTACTTCCCAGACTAGAGAATTACCATTGGGGATGTTGAAATGCCAATAGTTATCCTTGGGGACCCAGCCTACCCCTTGCTCCTATGGCTCATGAAGCCTTACACCGGCAGCCTGGATAGTAGTAAGGAGCACTTCAACTATAGGCTGAGCAAGTGCAGAATGATGGTAGAATGTGTCTTTGGATGTTTAAAGGGTCGCTGGCGCTGTTTGCTGACTAGGTCAGACCTCAGTTCAACCAACATTCCCATTGTTATTGCTGTGTGCTCCATAATATCTGTGAGAGTAAGGAGGAGACATTTAGGGCGGGGCGAGAGGTTGAGGCATATCGCCTGGCATCTGATTATGAGCAGCCAGACACCAGGGCAATTAGAAGAGCATAGCTAGGCGCACTGCGCATCAGAGAGGCTTTGAAAACCAGTTTCATGACTAGCCAGGCTTCAGTGTGACAGCTGTGTATGTTTCTTCTTGTTGCAAACCTGACCCCTTTGTTGATTTTAATTCCCTGTAAGCCAACCACCCTTCCCCCTTTGAAATAAAGTAACTATTGTTTTGAAACCATGCATTCTTTCTTTATTAATTTTTTTTTTTAAAATGAGATAACGGACAAGGTAGCCCGGGTAGGGTGGGGGAGGAGGGAAGGACGAGGCCACGTTGTTTATTGCCTACACTACAAATCAAACTGCTTGAATGACAGCCTTCTGTTGTGTGGGCCATCCTCTGGAGTGAAATGGCTGGGTGCCTGGAGCCTCCCCCCCCCGCATCTGGGTGAGGAGGCTATGGAACATGAGCAGGAGGGGAGATGGTTATACAGTAGATTCAGTGGGGGTCTGTGCTCTTGTTGGCTTTCCTGCAGCTCCAACACATGCTTCATCATGTCTGTTTGCTCCCTCATTAGCCTCAGCATCGCATCCTGCCTCTGCTCTTTGTGCTTACTCGATTCTTTCCTGGCCTCTGCCACTGAATGCCTCCATGCATTGAGCTGTGCCCTATCAGTGTGGGAGAACTGCATCAGCTCAGAAAACATGTCATTATTAGTGCATTTTTTCACCTTCTAATCTGCGATAATCGCAGAGATGGAGATGATGGGGGAGCATAGAAACATTTGCGCCTGGAGGATAAAAAGAGAGAGTAAAATTTGGTTGGCTTCATACATCTTCATAATATGTGGGAATGTTTTCAAACTGCAGCGCCCTTCTTTCCCAGAGCAAGCAATGGGTTGGGTTTCACATTTAAAAAGAGGGGCTGCAGTATTCGGGTAGATGTGCAGCACACACCTACCCCCACCCCACTGCATGGCTATTCTCTGGAATGATCCCTTAGCCCCTCCCCCTGCCACGTGGCTATTCTCTGGGATGATCCCTTCTCCCCTCCCTGTCTCGTGGCTATTCTCTGGGATGATCCCTTTTAGCCAAGCACAAACAGCCCAGCATGAACGGGGTAATTTTACTGTTCCCTTACAAAAATTCCCCTATTTCAACCAGGTGACCATGAACACTATTGCTTTTAAACCTCTTACTATAGTTACAAATGTGCGCTCACCAGAGGTGCCTTCTGCAGCTTCAGGGTCGGGGATCCCGCCTTGAGATGATATTGGCTCCAGGGTGATGAAAATGGATTCACCACTTGCCTGCTGCACATTCTCCTCTTCCTCATCCACAAAATCCTCCTCCATGTTCTGTAAGATTCCCCCCTTTCAGGTGTCTATGGACAGTGGTGGGATAGTGGTAAGGTCCCCCCCTAGAATGGCATGCAGCTGGTCATAGAAGTGGCATGTGTGGGGCTCTGACCCGGAGCGACTGTTTGATTCCTTTGTATTTTGGTAGGCTTGCCTGAGCTCCTTAACTTTCACATGACAGTGCTGTGTGTCCCTGGTGTAGCCTCTGTCCAACATGCTCTGTGAGATTTTGGCAAATTAATTTGCATTTCTTTTTTTGGATTGGAGTTCTGCCTGCACAGATTCTTCTCCCCATATAGCAATACGATCCAGAGTCTCCCTGTCGGAGCTTGTTTGCAATTCTGGGACTGCATGGTCATCTGTGCTGCTGGGCTTGCCATGCTGACCAAACAGGAAATGAAATTCAAAAGTTCTCAGAGCTTTTCCTGTGTACCTGGCTAGTGCATCAGAGTTCAAAGTGCTGTCCAGAGCGGTCACAATGGAGCACTCTGGGATAGGTCTTGGAGGCCAATACCATCGATTTGCGTCTGCACTACCCCAAAGTCGAGCCAGCAAGGTTGATTTTAGCGCTACTCTCCTCACCGGGGAGGAGTACAGAAGACTGTTTTAAGAGCCCTTTAGGCCAATGGAACGGGGTTGGTTGTGTGGACCTAAATCAATCTAATGTGGCTAAATTTGACCTAACCCCGTAGTGTAGACTAGGCCATAGGAAAAAAAAATGGAGGCAGGAAGCAGTATTTCAAAAACTAGAGTGGTTGTTGTGGCATAAAATAATTGCAAGTTGCCTAGAGTAGCCTGGAATTTAGAGATTTCTCCACTGTATTAAAAACTTATATTCAAAAAGCTTTGTAACCAAACATAGCAACCCTCATGCTATGGTCTAATTTTCCCAGCAGGGGGAGATTGCTCGGAAGAGGATAAGTTGTTGTTTATAATTTATGTAGGATAAAGGATAATTATTTAGATATGCTGCATAGAACAGGGAGACTTGCCTATTAGTAGGGCCCTGTCAAATTCATGGCCATGAAAAATGCATTATGGACCGTGAAATCTTGTCTCCCCCTGTGAAATTTGGTCTTTTGTGTGCTTTTACCCTGTACTATACAGATTTCACAGGGGAGACCAGCATTTCTCAAATTGGGGGTTTGTGGCCCGACAGGAAGATACAGTTGGGTCACAAGGTTATTTTAGGGTGGTCATGTTATTGCGATCCTTACATCTATGCTGCCTTCAGAGCTAGGTGGCTGCAGAGCAGCAGCTGTTGGCTGGGCGCCTAGTTCTGAAGGCAGTATCCCTCCACCAGCAGCACAGAAGTAAGGGTGGCAATACCACACCATCCCACCCTTCTGCCCTGCTGCCTTCAGAGGTGGGTGGCCGGAGAGTGGTGGCTGCTGACTGAGGGCCCAGCTCTCCAGGCAGCAGCACAGAAGTAAGGGTGGCAATACAATACCATGCCATCCTTACTTCTGTGCTGCTGCTTGCAGCAGCCCTGCCTTCAGAGCTGGGCTCCTGGCCAGTAGCCACTGCTCTCCAGCTGCCCAGTTTTGAAGGCAGTGCCGACACCAGCAGCAGCGCAGAAGTAAGTGTAGCCATACTGCACCCCCCACTACAATATCCTTGTGATTCTGACCCTCCCCCCCAGCTCAGTTTTGAGTCAGGAGGACTCCTACAATTATAACACTGTGAAATTTCAGATTTAAATAGCTGAAATAATGTAATTTACGGTTTTTTAAATCCTATGCCCGTGAAATTGACCAAAAATGGACCATGAATTTGATAGGGCCTTACCCATTAGCTTCTCAGAAACAGTTTAGAACTAGCTGATTCTTTATACCAGTTCCTAACAGATATAGATGATAAGCAATATTCTATTTAAGTACACACTTACCATGCAATGTGTACCAGCCATTGTCTGAGTAGTCCCTTATTCTGGTAATAGTACTACTGAAATCAACAGTGTGAGCAAAGATGGCAGAATCTGGTCCATTATGATTAACATAAACAGAAGAAGAGACTTGAAAATCAAAAACAAAAAGGCCATAGATAAAAAATTTTGTATTCTATTATTTGTTTCAGAAAGGGAAATGTGCATTCTGAAGTATGAATATGGTTATTCTAAAGTGTGAAATATATGTATTGGGAGATGAGGGAAATCTTGTGCTTCAAAATTTAGCTGCTGTTAGTAATTTGTATGTTTGTTTGCACTGTAGGTAGCTGACCAACAGGCAGCCATGTTTGGAGAATGCTGCTTTCATGAAGGAGATGTTAAACTTACCATGGGAACGGGGATCTTTTGGGACGTTAACACTGGGAACCATCTTCATACACCTAGCGCAGGTAAGTTTTGTCATTTAAACATGTTGTATGGTTTTTTACCTGTTTTTTAAAGGTGACTGCAAAAGAGATAAAAGTAGGTTTTGTGTCCATTTTTTGCTGCTTTTGGATGTATAAATAAGGAATGAAAGGCATTTCCTTCTTCAAGTAGTGTCCCTAAGGGTGCTCCACTCTAGGTGTCCTTGCACCCACTGCACCTTCAGTCAGAGATTTCTCATAGCAGTGTCTGTTCAGCCCACACATGCATGTTACTTTGTCTTGTGCACCATGCTGTTGCTATATAGCACTGCATGGCTGACTATCCTCAGTTCCTTCTCAACCACCCCAGCTTGAGATGGAGCCTTAGCTAGTTGTCCAAATTGAGTTTTGCACCAACTGTGTTCTCTTAGCTTTTGTAGTTACTTTATTGTAGTAGTTAGTACTTAGTAATAGTTGTATTAGTTGTGGTTTTTTTTTTTAAACAAAAAGAAACAAGCTTTTAGATATTTCCTTTTTTCCACCAAGGTTTTGCCCTTTTCAAGGGTATCCCCATTTTCCCGGATTCAAGCATTGCCTGTTGTGCCATGTTGGAATCCGGATGAGCGATGGATATTCCCACTGCATCCCTTGTCTTGGGGGAAACAAGTATTTCTCAAAAGTGCAACTTCTGTCTGGCATTAAAATCTAGAGACAGAAAGAACAGGGAAATAAAATTTCAACTCCTTACAATGGAGAGCTTGCATCCAGCCTCTGATGCAGGCCAGGAGTGTCCCCCTATATACCAGTCTCTGAGTACGTCAGCTGCCTCTTCTGTCTCTGAGCCACACTCCTCAAGGGCATCTAATGGGAAGATCAAGATTCTTCTTAAGATTCCTCTCAAGTCTTCCAAAGACAGTACCCTGAGTTCTCCAGGTAGGGAATATACCTCAAAGATAGGGAATATACCTCAAAGAAGTCTGTCATCAGCTCCCATTGGTCTCCAGCATGGTACCCACAAGGCTGCTGGTTCCTTAGGCACCGAGAGCTCTGCTAAGCGTGTAGACCCTAAAATATCGGGATCTGAGAGACAATCGGTACTCACAGGAGACTACGGCACCAAGAAGAGCTCTGAAGTGGTACTGAAAAAGGCAACTTGAGATTTGCCTGGATTCCCTCCCAGAGTGTTTGAAACTCAGGGTACCGTCAGCTCCTTTGGCTACTGTTACTGTAGCTCATGCCCAGGATATGGTACTGACAGATCTCTGGACTCACCTGTCTGGTACATATGCTAGTACTTTGCACTTCTCCAGTACCAAGAGCCTCCAGTTCTTCTGCGAAGAACCAGCAGCCTTGTGGGTACCATGTGCGGTGTGTGGTTGCTGGTGAGAATATGCTTAAGGTTGGCAGGTTGTCTGTGGGCGAAGACTGGCCTGCCTCCCAAGGTCTGTGAAAGTGAGGGATCATTGTCCAGGATGGGTTGTAAATCACTGATGATGTGTTGGATGTGATGATGTGTTGGAGAGAGTTAAGCTGAGGACTGTAGGTGATTGCCAGTGGAGTTCTGTTGGTTTCTTTCTTGGGCTTGTCTTGCAGCAGGAGGTTTCTGGGTACACGTCTGGCTCTGTTGACTTGTTTCCTTATTTCCTCGTGTGGGTATCTTAGTTTTGAGAATGCTTGGTGAAGATCTTGTAGGCGTTGGTCTCTGTCTGAGGGGTTGGAGCAAATGCGGTTGTACCTCAGCGCTTGGCTGTAGACCAGGGGTAGGCAACCTATGGCACGGGTGCCGAAGGCGGCACACGAGCTGATTTTCAGTGGCACTCACACTGCCTGGGTCTTGGCCACCGATCCGGGGGGCTCTGCATTTTAATTTAATTTTAGATGAAGCTTCTCATACATTTTAAAAACCTTATTTACTTTACGTACAACAATAGTTTAGTTATATATCATAGACTTATAGAAAGAGACCTTCTAAAAAAGTTAAAATGTATTACTGGTGCACGAAACCTTAAATTAGAGTGAATAAATGAAGACTTGGCACACCACTTCTGAAAGGTTGCCGACCCCTGCTGTAGACAATGGATGTGTGGTGTGTCCTGGGATGGAAGCTGGAGTCATGAAGGTAGGCAAGCAGTCGGGGGATTTGGTATAGGTGTGGTAACATGACCATCACTTATTTGTGGTGGTGTCTCGGAAGTGGAATCCCCGTGTAGAATGGTCCAGGCTGAGGTTGATGGTGGGGTGAAGCTTTGAATCATGGTGGAATCTCCAGAGTCTCCTTCCCATGGTCCAGATGATGAAGATGTCATCAACCGTAGTGTCAGTAGAAAGGGGCATGAGTGATGAGAGCTGAAAAGGAGCGTTGTCCAGGTCAGCCACAAAAATGTTGGCATATTGTGGGGCCATGTGCTGCCCACAGCGGTGCCACTGGGTCTGGACGTATATATTCTCACCAATTTGAAAATAATTGTGCGTGAGGATAAAGTCACAGAGCTCAGCAACCTGTTGTGCGTTGTCATAGAATAATAGACTATCAGGGTTGAAAGGACAGGGACCTCAGGAGTCATCTAGTCCAACCGCCTGCTCAAAGGCAGGACCAATTCCCAACTAAATCACCAGCCAGGGCTTTGTCCAGCCTGACCTTAAAAACCTCTAAGAAGGAGATTCACCACTTCCCTAGGTAAACCCCCATTCCAGTGCTTCACCACTCTGAGTGAAAAAGTTTTTTTCCTAATATCACTTAAACTCCCCACTGCAACTTGAGACCATTACTCCTTGTTCTGTCATCAGGTACCACTGAGAACAGTAGATCCATCCTCTTGGAACCCCCTCTCAGGTAGTTTGAAGCAGCTATCAAATCCCCCCTCATTCTTCTCTTCTGCAGACTAAACATCACAATTTCCTCAGCCTCTCCTCATAAGTCATGTGTAATCATTTTTGTTGCCCTCCACTGGACTCTTTGCCAGTTTTTCAACATCCTTCTTGTAGTGTGGGCCCAAAACTGACATAGTACTCCAAATGAGGCCACCCCTGTCGAATACAGGGATGATCACTTCCCTCAATCTGCTGGCAATGCCCTACTATAACAGCCCAAAATGCCGTTCGCCTTCTGGCAACAAGGGCACACTGTTGATTCATATCCAGCTTCTCGTCGTACAGTAACCCTATCCTTTTCTGCGAACTGCTTCCTAGCCATCTTCGTCCGTAGTCGGTACCAGTGAATGGGATTCTTCTGTCCTAGTGCAGGACTCGCAGCTTATCCTTGTTGAGCCTCATCAGGTTTCTTTTGGCCCAGTCCTCTAATTTGTCTAAGTCCCTCTGTATCCTATCCCTACCCTCCAGCGTATCTACCACTCCTCCAAGTTCAGTGTCATCTGCAGACTTGCTGAGAGTGCAGTCCACACCATCCTCCACATCATTAATGAAGATATTGAACAAAACCAGCCCCAGGACCGACCCTTGGGGCACTCCACTTGAAACCGACTGCCAACTAGACATGGAGCCGTTGATCACTACCTATTGAGCCCGATGATCTAGCCAGCTTTCTATCCATCTTATAGTCCAATCATCCAGCCCATACTTCTTTAACTTGCTGGCAAGAATACTGTCATCATCAGGGATACTGTTCCTGACAGCTTGTATTCCATCTGTGTGTGGGATGTTTGTATAGAGAGCCTCCACATCCATGGCAGCTAGGATGGTGTTTTCTGGAAGATCACCAATGCATTGTAGTTTTCTCAGGAAATCAGTGGTGTCACGGAGATAGCTGGGAGTGCTGATGGTGTAGGGTCTTAAAGAGTCCATTTTAGTTATAGATGTGTCAGTCTTTCTTCTGAAAGAAGCTGAGTTAGGGGAATAGAGGTTAAGACATTGCTGATCAAAGATGATTGAGTGTGCTTAATTTTTATTGTACCCACCAAAGAGAAGCCTGACTAGCAGAGATAAAAAGATGAAAATGAGACCGATGAAGTTTCTAAACTAATGCTTGTATATTCCTTCAGTGAAAGTCAGCTACAGAGGCTTGTCATAGAAGAGGTCTCTCAATTTAACTTGCAGTGCTGAGTCAATCGTATATTGGATGAAGGGGTTGATAATCCCTGTTGTGAGCCATCAAGAAAGTATTTCCTAAACTGGGTTTGAAATTAATATCTCAGATGCTGATTTATGAGTTTATAGTCGTTCTCAACCTGCTAGTCCCTTCTTTTGAAGAAGTCTGAAACAAGAAATAGTGACTCCCAAGTTTCCCCTTTGTATTCAGGAAGACCAGTTTTCAAATATTTTGATGAATGGTTCTACTTTGTGTTTACTGTGCATGGACAGAACATTCATATGCTGTCCCCAGAGAGGAATCGTTCAGCTCAACTAAGCATCCAGAAATGTCAGCAAAATATGTTGTTTTTCGTCTGCCATGAATTACTGAATCCATCAGTAAGGGGCGATTGTCGATAATTCTGAACCCCTGCTCTTAATTTGAAAAGCTGAGTGGTGCTTTATTTCTTGAGAATTGCCTCACTTCTGTGTGAAATAGTTGCTGGTGAAAGAAGCATGTCATTAGAGGAGTACAAAAATTAAAAAAATCACTGGATGATCTTTGATGACATTCACTACTTAACAGCTTCATGTAACATCTGATGAAGATTTTCAGACACCTTCTTAATAGCAGGAACTTGGCTATATGTGAAATAGTGAAATCATTAGGTGCAGAGTTTTGGATTTGTGTGATCAGGATGCAATTGTCACCTGTTGTTGGATTGGCTGCATTTGTGCATATTATAATGTTATAGAAGTGATTTGTAATAATTCCCACTCCATGTGCAAATCTTTGACTGTCCCCTGAGTTGTGTCAAATACTTCACCCGACGTGTGTTCTGGCACAGCTTTACAGAAGAGTGAGTCTTTTTCAATTAAACAGTCACTCAGCCACTTCACAGAATAAAAGCTATGCAATATCAGAGACACCAGGTGAGTTGCTAAGTAGACATATTCCCTCAATTTTGAAAGTAGCTGCTCTCTGGCATCCTCAGTTGTATCACTAATAAAGTGTGAAAGTGTAGTTTGACAAACTCACTGTTTGCAGTTTGGTGATTGCTTGAAGACCTTTAACATTTGAAACCATGTCTCTTGGAAAGTGTAGCGGAGTGATGACCCGCTCCAGCCCTGACAGGGTTGGAGCCAGCCCTGGGAGAGGGCTGGCACAGCCCAGGCTGAGTGGGGAAACAGCCACAGCTGTGGCCACACCCCAAATGGACTCAGCTGGCCTGTATAAAGAGGCTGTGAGGCAGGAGCTCAGCAGTCTCCCTCTGGCTGTAGAGGAAGATGGGTCTGGCTGCAGGGAGCTAAGACAGGGTACCTGAGTGAAGCAGGGCTAGGGAAAGGCAGAGGAGCTGGGGAGCTCCAGCTTGGAAAACCCCAGGCTATGGCCTAGCAGAAGGCAAATAGGTACTGGGGGTAGCAGAGGGCAGCCCAGGGGTGAATCCAAACCTCTGCACATGATGGAGAATGTGGGCATGAGTAGTCCACCCCTGACACAAGGGGAAGAATGAGGACTAGGCAGATTGTGCCACATTGTGAGACTGAGGCGAGATGGTGGAGAAAAGAGACTTGTACTGGAGGGCAACACAGAGAGGAGACCAGACCGTATAGGAGATGAGGCGCCCAGGGCGGGAGGCTGGGGCCTGGGGCTAGGAACTGTTTCACCTGTGGACAAAAGGGCCACTTCAGGTGGGAGTGTCCCTACTGGGTAGGGGCAGGGAGGCCTCACCGAGACAAGGCTCCCCCTGTAAAAGTAACAGGGGGGCCCCCAGCTTGTTGTGTCTGTGGGAAGTCGGGACACCTCTCAAGGCCCGGGCCAGCCCAGAGGGAAGGGTTAGGGCCCAAACAGGCTGTGATAGGGCCGTGGCAAGGGGAAGGTGCCGAGGGTGCTTCCACTGCCACACCATAAAGAGGCATTGCCCCCTGAGGCAGAAAGGGGGAGTGCCTGAGATAAGGCTCAGTCTGAGACCAGCCCCAGGGAAAGGGTGGTGAAGCCTGAGGCCCTTAAGGAGAAAGGGGCTGGGGCAGAGAGGCCCCACCTTAAAAAGAGAACCCACATAGGGGCCGGGAGGGCCAGTGTGGGAACCTGAACAGAAGTGGGAACCCACGTAGGACCAGGGAGGTCTACGGTGGGGACTCAGATGCTAGAGGTAGGAAGCAGGTTGCTGCAGACAGTGGAGGGCTTGCTGGAAGAAAGGGATTTCCTGAGGGCCCAACTGAGAGGGAAGTTGGGGCAATAGGGATCACCTTCTTTCCCCCCCGTAGATTCTTAAGGGGAAGGGTGTGTAGCAGAGTGATGATCCGCTCCAGCCCTGATGGGGTTGGAGTCAGCCCTGGGAGAGGGCTGGCAGACTGGGAGAACAGCCCGGGCTGAGTGGGGAAACGGCCGCAGCTGTGGCCATGCCCCAAATGGACTCAGCCGGCCTGTATAAAGGGGCTATGAGCCAGAAGCTCAGCAGTCTCCCTCTGGCTGTAGAGGAAGATGGGCCTGGCTGCAGGGAGCTAGAGACTGGGTACCTGAGTGGAGCAGGGCTGGGGAAAGGCAGAGGAGCCAGGGAGCTCCAGCCTGGAAAGCCCCAGGCTGTGGCCTAGCAGAAGGCAAATAGGTATTGGGGGTTGCAGAGACTAGCCCAGGGGTGAGTCCAGACCTCTACAGAAAGGAAAAAACGAGAGTCTGTGTAATGGTTTGTGCATTATACTATGCACAGTTTGTATAGCTATCAAATGAGAGGCATGTGTGTTGACATTACCAGTTTAAGTATTCAAGACTTGTTAATGTTTTTTCAAGGCTTTAAGCTTTCTCTAGGGGGAAAAGAAAAAAAGCTCAGGTTTATCTTCATTCATGTATGATTAGTTTACAAATGTCACAACAGCTTTGAAGGCTTCATACTTTCAGCAGGCAGCACTTGGAAACACATTATAGTTTCAAATGAACTGATGTAAACCCATGTCATATTTGCCCTTGTATTTCTGCATTTTCTTTGTTCTTTTTGAGCTGTTATTAGCACAGCTGTGTTCTTACAAAATGACCGATCTTTCCTGAATCACTCCTTAGCTAGAAATGAACTCCAACACAGACTGAATTATCATGTTGTATGTGCATAAATACATGCTGTTTGTTTTATACACTTACACATATTTTAAAATGGGATTTGTATTGTTTTGTGTAAGGCAAATCACACAGTACAGTGCTATATGTGGCTTTCAAGAGCCATTGTGGGCACAGGGAGGCCAAATTATGAAAAGCATCAAAGAGTCCTGTGGCACCTTATAGACTAACAGACATATTGGAGCATAAGCTTTTGTGGGTGAATACCCACTTCGTCAGACTTATGCTTTTACAGATCCAGACTAACATGGCTACCCCTCTGATACTCAAATTATGAAACTCTTTCTCTTACATAGAATCATATTGAAAAATGAATTTTCAGAATTTTTTTTTCACTATTTGAGTACCTTCAGCGAATGAGACTGTTTGCTTGTTTTTTCTCAGTTGGAACTGCTATTTTATGTTTCAGTATCTCTGTATATTTCTTGCTTGGAGGCTCAAGCCTCCTGATTTATGTATTAGGATTCAGAATATTCAGATCCCTTTAGAAACCATTGTGTTAAAGTGACTTCTGTAATTAAAGAAAAGCATGCGTACACGTTAAATAGCTTTAACAGTATATGTGTATATTTTAAACTGTAGAATTTAAGAGCTTTAAGACTTCTTATTGTTTCTAATAAGGATCTGAATTTTTTAAAATGCTAAACTGTTTCATGAAGCTCTCAAAATAACTATTTTTAGTAGTTATTTTTTATTCTTTAAGTGCCTTTTTTGTAATTAGATATAGTGACTCTAAATTGATTTTAGGTTGCATTTCTCCTTTATTAAAAATAAAATATTGTTCATATCTGGTTTACTTTTGCCATTAATTTTTTGTGGAATATTTTCTTCTAAGGCCCCACAAAATGTTCAAGCTGTAGTACTGACAATTAAGTTGAATTTTGTAAAGGAAGTGAACAAAAGTTGCAACTACAATTTAAGGATGTTTTGTTAATTGTGTTTTGTTTTAATCTCTCTGGAAGCAATTTGTGGACTTCACTACTTTTCTTTTGTTGTGTGTGTGTGTCTGTGTGTGCACGCATGTGCAAAATTTTAAGGTCTGTATCCACTGATTGGTTGGAAGATTGGGAAAGAGGTGGTCTTTTTAGCTGAAGGCAATGCATCAGATGCTGGCTCTACCATAAAATGGGCTAAAGAGTTAGGTAAGTGGCTTTTCAATTGTATAATGCTATACAACAATTAGCTCTGTAAGATGCTTCTTTATAGGGTCCTCTAGCTGGCTCCTGTTCATATCATTAAGCTTCCATTTGTTCTCTTAAATAGATAAGTAGTCTAGTTTCTCCATCCTGGAGCAATGAAATTGACAAAAAAGCCAGGCTGTCATCGGGGTGGGTGTGGAGGAGAGGCACCAGCTAGAGCCTGACTGCCCCTGGACTCCCTGCTCCCAGCCAGGCTGCAACCATCCAACTCCCCACGGAGATCCTGGCTGTTGCCTGGAGGCTCCTGGCTCCCCATGGGGAGCGCGGCTGCTGCCCTAACACCAGGACTCTCAGCCCCCCACATGCTCCTCTTAACTCAGTGGAAGCATTCCTGGTGAGGACAGAAGACAGTAGTATGGACATCAATCATCGTAGTAATTACTGCAGTGGTTGTAAGTCGACGTAACATAGATTGACTTCAGTTTCTAGTGTAGATATGCCCATAGACTTCCAAATAGCCTAGTGGTTAGTAATCTGTACTACCATAGAAGAGGCTTCTGTTCAGTTCCTGATCGTAGGGCCAGATCCTCAGTTCTTAGCCAAGCTACGCTTGGTATGGGACCTGAGGTTTGGGGAGCAAGGAGAAGAGGGAAGGGGTTCTAAGCCACATTTCCACTCCCTCTGTTTAGTCTCTTTTGTAACTTGATGCAGCCCTAAAGACTATTATCCCAACTGGGAATTATCAATTCACAGGGCTCCCCAGCCATGCCCCTTCTTTCCATGATGTAATCTGTGCTGGGTGATTGGGAATGCATGATGTGAAGCCGCAAGGCCACTTAATAATTCCCTCCCACCAATGGAATCCCCAGCTGTCCAGTTAAGGCTTCTTTCTGATTGCTTGGCACTGTGCCCTGGTCTACACTGAGGGAGGGGAGGATGAGCTAAGTTGGTTTAAGTTATGCAACTTCAGCTATGAAAATAGCTTAGCCAAAGTCAACATACTTAGAGCTACTTACGGCAGTGTCTTCACTGCGGTAGGTCGACTGCTGATGCTCCCCCATCAACTCCGCCTACGCTCTCGCTCCAGTGGAGTAGAGGAGTTGATGGGAGAGTGCTCGGCAGTCGATTTATCACGTCTTCGCTAGATGCGATAAATCAACCCCCGCTGGATCGATTGCTTCGGAGGTAAGGGTAGACATGCCCTGTCTAAGCACCACAGTGTAATTAGAACAGGATGCCAAGGATTTGGCCTGTAGTCTTGTTGGATCTTGGCTGGCAGTTGCAGCTTATGGGGGAAGATATCTGTAGAGGTGTGGACTCACCCCTGCGGCACCTCCTGCTGGTGACTTCTGGGAATTATCTCATTCCAGCTCCAGAGCACCCTCCGCAGGCCGGTGATCTGCCTATCCTCTGGCCCCCTTGTCCCTCCCAGGACCTCAGTGCCCTGTTAGCTGGGTGCTCCCCCAAGCAGTAACCCCTTTCTCTTTGGCTCTCCCCCTCCCAGGGGAACCCTCACCCTCTATCCCCGACTCACCTCAGTATAAGGCTACTGCCAGACATGGTCTAGCCCCACACCCTAGGGCAGACTGCAGTATCAGCCTACTCATCACTGGCAAGGTTGGGTTTGGACCTGCTGCCTTGGCCTACCCCTGGGCCTCTGCAATCCCCAGTACCTGTTGGCTTTATGCTAGGCCACAGCCTGGGGCTTTCCATACTGGAGTTTCCCAGCCCTGCTCCTCTCGGGTACCCTGTCTCCAGCTCCCTGCAGCCAGGCCCTTCTCTCTCTACAGGCAGAAGGAGACTCTCTGTCTGTCCCTGGCTTCTCTGCCTTTATAGGGCAAGCTGAGTCTGTTTGGGGAGTGGCCCCAGCTGCAGCCACTTCCCCCAGTCAGCCCAGCCTAAAAGCTGCTTTCTCCAGCCACAGCCCCCTTCCAGGGCTGTTTTTAAGCCTTTCAGGGCAGGAGCGGGGTAACTCCCCTGCTATAGTATCCTTTTATGTTTCTCAACATCATCTCCAGCTTACTTAGAGTAGCATTATTAGCTTCCACAAGTCCTATACATATTTCCCTGACTAGAAGGAATTATCCTTGATACAAGATTTTGAGAATGAATGGGCTATAGAATGGTAGGGATATTTGAGGATGGTTGTGGATTTGGTTTCTTGATACTGGATAGTTCTCTTTCATGGGGATGATGGAATTGAAATTAAGAAATATTAAGAAAACAAAATCTGTGATAGGTGGAATATTTAATTTAGGAATCTTGACTGTAATAATTTATTAAGAAAAGTCAAAGTAAATAATGTAGTCAGTTGACTTTTTTGTGTGCACCCCTACAGATCTTTTCACCAGTGTAGATGAGACAGCAAGAATGGCACGAAGTGTGGTTGATTCTGAAGGAGTTTGTTTTGTTCCATCTTTTAGTGGTTTGCAGGTAAAAACACCATCCTTAATATGACACACATGATTTTTTGCATCCTGCTTAAACATTAATATCTGTAAATTTGCCCATTATCATGGTATCTATTCTGTTTTATTCAGGTTTTTGTTCCATGCCCATCATGGTGGTATCTGACCATCTAAAAACATTAATGAATGTATCCTCAAAAAAAAAGATGTGAGGTAGGGAAATATTATTCCCATTTTACAGATGGGGAACTGATGTACAGACAGATTAAGTGATTTGCCCATTCTCACAAGAACTGAACCCAGATATCTTGCATCTCAGTCTTATTCTTCCAAAGAACTGAGCTGGACTGAAATTATTGGTTTTATATCATTTATTTTCACAGCCACGTTTCAAGAAAGCATTAATTACGTGCTTAAGAACTTCTCTGAATAAGGATGCTTTTCTGAACTGGGGACTTAAAGCATAGCACTAATGACTGTTTAACCAACTATGTGGCATATGGATTTAATTTTTAAAACTGTGGATTTGTTTTCTTGTAGTTCTCAGTATGCACAACTCAATCTTGTTAAAATATACTAGAGGGTTGCTTCGCAGGCTGAGCTCACTGCACATAGCAGGGGCTTTTAGCATTCTGCAGTTTCTCCCACAAGCTCCCTGTGCACTACCCTCTTCTTTTCCTGTATTTCAGGTATTCCCTGCAACTCCCCCTTTCCTGGCATTCCCCCCATACCAGGATCCTCCATTCTCCTTCCATGCTCCTGTCCCCTTATACCATTGTCCCCATTCTGCCCCTCCTGCAAAGTGCTTTGTATATCTCCCCCCTTTAGGGGTTCTGTGTGCCCCCACTCCCTTTCCTTACATGCCAGGGTTTCTACATCCTCATTCATACCAAGAGCTGTGTGTGTTACTCCCTCCAGGCCAGAAACTCTGTATGCCCTCGCACGTCCTCTTTCCCACTCTCAATTCTTATTTGGTTTTTTGTTTATTTGGGGGATAAGCTATGCAGGGTGTCAGCGTTTTAAATTGCATTGGGAGGATGAGCAGAGCTGTAGTGAGGGGTTATTTGCAGTAATGCCTTAGCAGTGTTTGTCCCAGGATGTGAGAGAGACAAGATGGGTGAGATAATATCTTTTATTGAACCAACTTCTGTCAGTGGAAGGGACAAGCTTTCAAGCATCACAGAGCTTTTCATCAGGTCTGGGGAAGGTAACCAGAGTGTTCAAGCTAAATGCAAGGTGGAACAGATTATTACGCAAAAAAAAGGGTCGGACATGTTGTAGGAGACCATTTAATTTTAAGTGGGCAATTAACACCTCTGCAGTCCTGGGACCAAGGAGGGGGTAGTAGGCAGCAGGGTGTAAAAGCAGTGTCTCAGTTAAATCCATGTTTTTTAGTGTCCCGCAGAATTATGGATTTAAGTTCAGGCTTATCTTTTGAAGATGTCTCATTTTGAGGATGAGGACTGATAGGTCAGATACAGTGTGATCACTTTGTGTAAAATGTTCATCCCCTGTTGATAGGGTGGGCATCTGTATATGAGTTCATTTGAGCAGGGCTGGATTAACTTTTTGTTAACATATTTGTGGGCCCCCATTGGGGAAATAGGGCATGTGATAGGGGGCGGTTCGCAGAGTGAGGGACTGGTTGTGGGCAGTGAGACACAGTGGGACTGGCCCCACTCAGCCCAGCACAAGGGCACTGTTTTTACAAACCCAAAACTGCTAGACACACACTGGCCCACCCAGCCCTGTGCTGTTAACATGCCCCTTCCACACTGCCACCCCACCTAGTGCCCCGCCCTTATGCCAGTGCCCCTTTACCCAGAGACTTCCTCCACAGATCCCTATGCCCTGCACCTCCTGCCTAGAGATCCCTCCTGCTGACCTTCCACCACAACTGCACAGCTCTGCACACCATACCCCCTGCCCAGCTCCCCCATCTACAGATCTCCTAGTATCCAGCACCCCCTTCACAATCCCGCCATCACAGCTGTACAGTGCCCCATATTCCTGAGGGAATTCTGCATCAAATTTTGTGCATAATATTTTAAAATTCTGAATTTTTTTTTATAATAAATAAATGTGGAAGCTCCACCATGGCAGTGAGGAGCACAGGCCACTGGCTGCATGGAGGTGGGAGAATACCCTGCAGCCTTCCCTGCCCCCCTGGGACAGGGACTTGGCAGTGAGACTGATCCTGATCCTGCCACAGAAACACCCTGGGGCCCTGCCCCTTTTGCACCAGGCACACCAGATGTGGATGGTGAGGCTCAACCCGGCAGCAGGATCCAAGTGCAGAGGGACTTAGTGTGGGGGTATCCAGATGGGGGTAAGAGGGTTCTATATGAGGGGTAAGAGGATTCTGTGGGGGGCAGTCTGGGTGCAGGCATCTCAGTGGGGGATCTGCCACAGGGAGGTGCCAGGTGCAGGGGCAATAGGAGTCTGCAGGAGGGACCAAGTGAAAGTGGTTGGAGCTCAGTGGCGGGGGAGGAGTCTGGGTGCAGGGGAGGTGGGGTTGTTGTACTTAAAGTACTGCACAGAATCTTTTCGGGGGGAATAAGGCAAATGCATGTATTACCAATGAATGTGGCATCAGTCAACACTGTATCATATGCATATGATCTATATTACACTCATGCACTCACATACACACAGACAAACACACTCTGTCTTGTTGTTGTTACCAACTAGTTGCTCCCCTTAACTTCACTGGCCAGGTGAGTTAGATAGGGGAGGGGTGGAGTTGGGCTTCTGACGATCCGGATCGATGTTCTGATGTTGACAAGATGAGCCCAGGGTCCTCTGCAAGACACCTCACATTTATAGCAGTCTCCCTCTTATGCAGATCTGTACCAGATTCAAAATCTGTGTCTGTGTCAGTTGGTCCTTTGTGCTGCTTCCTTCTGGTTGTTGCCCCACTGCTGTTCAAAGTGGATGTTTCCAAAAGAAGGTGCTTGATTCTAACCCACGTGCCTCCCCGCCCCCAGGCTGTCAATATGTCTGCTATTCTTTAGTGAGCCCACTTGACAAGTTTTATTGTTCTTGGGTCTGGCTTCCATCCCATCTCCAACTAGCAGTCTGGAGGTACTCGCCTTCCACGCCTTGCTCATTCACACCTCATTCATTCAACACAGCAATTGATTAAGGGAGTGTGGGGAGGGGCAATCTTATTCTACTTCTAGCAAAAAGACATTTTTCTTCTTCTTTAACTATCCTTAGGGGCTATAACATTATACCAAGGCTTAACACAAAGTTTTCTATAAGTTTTTCTACATAGGGATCTGATACAAAGTTCCTATATCAAAGGACTTGATACAAAATTATATGAAAATAGCTTAATACAGGGTTATATGAAGAAGCATAATACAAAGTCATACGAAATTTAGTGGTTATATATAGATCGGCTTAATAGAAGGTTAGATAGAGAGGCATAATACAAAGTCATATGAAAGTTACGTGAAGATGCTTAATACAGAGATTTATCTACAGAGTTCATTTGGGTCGGGGTCTAGGTGTACATGGTTTGGGCTCAGTGGGGAGGGTGTCTGGAGCGAGCTCATCGGGGTGGTACAGATGCAGGGGAAGTGGGGCTTGTCAGGATGATGGTTTGATGGGTCTGGTTAACTGGGGAGCCCCAGCTGCTGCTAAGGGGATCTGCATGCTGGGCCCCCGTTTCCACTGTCCCAGGGATCAGCAACTTTTGGTACACGGCCCACCAGGGTAAGTCCCCTGGCAGGCCAGGCCATTTTGTTTACTTGCCACGTGTGCAGGTTTGGCCGATCACGGCTCTTGCTGGCTGTGGTTTGCCGCTCCAGGCCAAAGGGGGCTGCGAGAAGCCGTGGCCAGCACATCCCTCATCCTGGAGCCCCCAATTGGCCTGGGTCGGCGAACCACGGCCAGTGGGAGCTGCGATCGGCCGAACCTGTGGATGTGGCAGGTAAATAAACCGGCTTTACCCCCTAGTGGGCCACAGGCCGAAGGTTGCAGATCCCTGCCCTGTCCTCTTCTCTTCCCCATCCTATTCCCCTTCCCTACCACTCCATTTCCTCCCCATCCCACCCCCTTCCTTCCAGTCTGCAACATACTATTATTCCCACAGTCTATTTTTTAAAAAGCAGAATCTCAGCCTCCTTATCTTACTCCATCTCTAAAGCACTAATGGGAAAAGGCAAAGAAAGGGGCTCTTTGTTTCTACCAGAGAGTCCACAAAATCTTGATTTATTTTGAGAAGTAGGCTGCTTAGTTAATCTAAGATGCCTTCATTTGGTGGCTTATTTGAGTTCCTTCCATTATGGGTAAAATATTATTATTATTATATTATTCTTGCTATGTTTTTGTATTTGCAGACAGGAATCTTGAGGAGGACACAAACTTAATCTTTTATGAATTTTTAGGCCTGTAATGCTCAAGTACTAGAGATGTTGGGAGTGCTTGATTCCACAACATGCATCTTTTCTTCCTTGCTGGTAAAGACCAGCAGGGAGATACTAGGTCTGTTACTGGTGAAGATTGTCAGTGCCTATATTAGAGACATCATGGTACCAGCTTTTCTTAAGGAAGCAGTTATAATGTAGGTTTTGATCGAAAAATCCACAGTTGGCATTGACAATTGGCTACTATCACATCTTCAACTCTTCGTCAAGGTTATAGAGAAGGCTGGGATGAGATGGTTCGCACAGGATCTAAATACCTTAAGTCTCCTAGACCCTTGATGATCTAGGTACAGGCTTTGGGTATGGGATAGAAATGGCACTGGCAGCATTGTTAGATTTCTTTTTATCAATGGGTGAAGATCTGGTGTGTGTTGATATTGATGGATATGGTGGATGTTTTCAATACTGTTGATTGTGGAGTGTTGATAGCTTGACTGCAGCAGAAGTGGATGTTGCTGCTCTTGACTGTCTCCATTCTTTCCTGGCTGAATAGTCGCAGAGTGTATTGTGAGGCAACTGATTCTCCTCCTTAAAGATCTTGTCATATTGAGTTCCACAAGATATCAACTTGTCTTCCCAATCTGTTCAATGTGGGTACGGGCTTGTTAGAAAGATTAGTGAGGAATTATGGGGCAGTCATGTTTTCAGTACTCTAATGACAACCCATTTTTATATCTTGGTCCTTTCTGACCCAGTCAATGCAATTGTTCATCTAGCCAATATTGTTGGGGCATAAATTAGATCTAGTTGGCTGAAATTCAGCCCAATTAAGATTGAGATGACACTAAGTATGGGGAGGAGCTACAAGATGAGACACACAGATTATCACTTCTTCCTTTAGTAATGCAAGTGGGCATGCCATTTGTGATTTGGGTTCACAATTGAGTGGTATTGATTGGATCCTCAGTTGCTATTGGATTATCATATCATTGGTGCCCCAGAATACTTCTTCCATCTGCATTTGGTTTGCGAGATTGCAGCTGTTTCTTTTGGATGCAGACCTTTATTACAGTGATTTATGCCTTTGTCACACCAAGACTGGTTTAGTTAAGTGTGTTCTATGTGGAGCTTCACCTCAAATCAGCCTGAAAACGAAGATGTTGAAGCATATAGCCTCTGAAGGTGGATTTATGGGAGCACATGACACTAGAATTCTATAATCTGCACTAGTTTCCTGTTGAAGTGGAGTTTAACTTGCTGTTTGTGATCTATAAAGCCCTCAATGGCTTAGGACTTTTTACCTGGGAGACTAACTCCTTCCTCATGCCTACTGCTGCATTTTAGTCAGTAGAGACGCTTGAGTTGGATTGCTCTCAGTTTAACACCGGTTGCTGGTACTGAAGTGTTCTCTATGAGGGTCCCTCACTATAAAACCTGTTTCTCACTTGGTCTGAAGTTGCGTGGCTCTGCTGAGATTCAGAGCATGTTATGTAGCACACCTATCTTACTCAGGCTCTTTTCGAAGAGAGAGAGAAACTCGATGGAGGTTGAGATTTGTATGGAGATTCTTCTGGGAGTTGTGTTGGAGGCTGTTAGTGGCGTCAGCTTAGTTTAGATGTCTTTTGATACTTGAGTTATCAAAAGAAATTGCAAGTTGTTGTTTAAAATGCCAAAAAGGGTAATACAGGATGGCCTGCATGCAGATACAACTGATGTGATGAGGTGGTGTTTTGCTTTGGGCAAGTCTACATTAAAATGCTCCATCCAGTTGCACCGCTGTTACTCTTTAATGAAGACACTGTACACCAATGGGAGAGAGCTCTCCTGTTGGCATAGTTAATCCATCTCCTGAGAGGCAGTAGCTATGACAGCAGGAGAAGCATAGCGCTGTCTACCTGGGGGGTGAGGTCGGTATAACTATGTTGCTTGGGGTGTGGATTACTTCCCCCCCCCGCCCCCCGCGACATAGTTATACCAATTATAGCTCTGTAGAGTAGACCGAACCTTTATATTTACCCACTTGCAAAGCTTAAAGGGATGCTGCCAGATAGTTTAAGGCCTAAACGTTATATGCCTTTAAAATATCACTACTAATGTTTTTTTGAGGAACCTTGTCTTCCTATTCTCTGCAATTAATACTATATAAATATCTAAAATAATTTAGATAGGAGCTTTCTCCCAACATTTTGCAAATTTCTTAAATCAACTTGTGTGAAAACTCTTTTCTTCTCACAGAATTTTTTGCAATTTCCCATTTCGCCCACAAAATTACCCCTGCCCAAGGCCCTCTCATCTTGAGAGGGCTAGAAATGGAAACTCCACACCACTGAATAAAGGATCTCTTAGGATCCAGAACTCCCAGCACAAGAAGGGCTTCAGATCTCAAAGTCATGATATTTTTCACTGTAGAAATGCTAGTTTAGGCAATTTTTAGAGACTTTTTTATGGCTCCTTACAAGCCTTGTACAGTTGGACTTGTGACTTTACAGAAAGAAATGAATTATTTTATCAACTCTTAAATGTTTCTAAAATAGCTATTCTGTAACGTGACATATACAGAATACATGATGATACAGGTTGATCATCACTTAATCAGGATGACTGAGAAACTTACACAGGCATTGCTATTTTTGAGCAACACAGCCATCACAACGTTTTCCTAAACAACTTTTTATACCACATCATACAATCATGAGTTCTTTATAGCTATTGTGTGTGTGTGTGTGTGTGTGTGTGTGTGTGTGTGTGTGTGTGTGTGTGTGTGTGTGTGTGTGTGTGTGTGTGTGTGTGTGTGTGTGTGTGAAGAGAGAGAGAGAGAGAGAGAGAGAGAATAGATATATGGTACGAAGTAGGCACCTGATGTGGAATAAGCACTTCTGGAGCTCAACCATGACATGTCTACCCTGCTGTACAGGTTAGCTCCAACTGTCTTCCAGTAATCTAAATTTGATTGCTTGGTTAGGTTTCGTAGATATCAGGATAGCAGGGGTTGGACATGTTATGGAGGCAATGTGTTCATTTCCTAGATAGTCAAATGTTTATCTGACAGTTCCTGTTATGAGAATGAGGAGAAGGCTTCTCCCCTCTTAACTTGGATGACATTGCTATGATGTGGCGCGTTTCTCACCATGAGACAGAAGCATTCCTGCTGTACAAATTTAAAATGCATATTTCCTTGATTTATTATCACTCATTAATCTTACCTTGGTTCTGTAGTTTGTGTAAGTCATACATATATAATATGTGTGATATGTTATAAAAATGAAAATAAAGCTTTTAAACAAAGTGAACAAAACTCTGGTCCTCTAGACATTTGCCTTTAATATATATCATGATTCCTTTCCTTTCTAGTTAGTTGCTTATATTTGACAATCCACAAGCTTGTCAACAAGGAACCTTTTATTATTAGTATGGTTGGATTAAACATTCCACAAGTTGGGAAAGGTGGTTGTACACTGGAGAACTGAATATATTCTTTACTGACTTTAAACATAACTCATTTCTGAACTGAGTCTCAGCGTGCAACATACTAGCCTTCATTTGGGAGTTGGGCTGTCACTTCATTTACATCCTACTAAATACTGAGCATCAACAACTCTTATCAAAGTCTGTGGGAATATTTGGGAGTTCAGCACCTGTCAGGATTGGGCTTTAGTGCATTCCCAGTTTCCGCCATATATGCATACTCTTATATTTTTTCTTTAAAGTAATTTGTACTTCCTTAATTTTTTTGGTGGTGTTTTCCATTTTTTTTGCAGTCACAATATGATTAAAATTAGGGCTGCTTCAGAATTCTGTATAGCAGATATTTAGGGAACTAAATAAAAATCCTGTAAAGTTTTTTAAAATTTTATGTTATTTTTAAATTGAAAAAACATTTAACATTGTCTTAATGCATTTAAGGGCAAGTAGAGTAACATTGTGTCACTCGAATCCACCAAAACAGTGAAGCAGAGATGGATGCAAAAACCAATGTGCCAATCATCCTACGAAAGGCGATGACTTTTTTATGAGACAGCCAGAATTAGTGTGTCTGTTGCATCATTATGCCATTCAAAACATTAGTGCAATTATGTTATGTGATTTAAATTGACTAGCCTCTTCAAGGCTATTGTATTATATTAATTTTTTTTTTCTGTACAAAAAGTCTGGGGAAAGTCAGTACATTCTTCCCTCTTCAGCCCCCCTCATTTTAATAATACTGTACTCTATCTTAGACACTTGTACTTTAGTTTATGTGTACTCTATGTATATTTTTAATAGGTAGTACCAATGAGTGATATTTAGTGTATAGAATTCTGGGGGGAAAAAGAAATGCAGTAATTGAAAACCTTTTTGCTACTGAAAGAAACTGATTTGAAAACTGATTTTTCTGAAATATAGGCAAAAAACGACTGTCCAATGCTTACATATTGTCTTAATTTTCTTCTTCTCATTATGCTTTCTTTAATTGTCATGTGTAAGTTATTTTTGCTTACTACTTGTATCCTTTTTCAAAATGCTACAAATATAACTCAGTAATTAATTTTATTGTCAAACCTTTATTTTAGGTTCCTGTGAATGACCCTTGCGCTTGTGCCTCCTTTATGGGGCTGAAACCTTCCACTACCAGAAATCATCTTATAAGAGCTATGTTGGAATCGATCGCTTTTAGGTATTGAGTGCAGTCTTTCTTAATTCATTATCTTTAGGATTTCTGTTTTCCTCTCATCTAATTATTCTTTATTCTGGTCACTCAATGTGTGAAGTCAGATAATCACTTGTTACATAAATGCATGGACTTAGCAATTTATAAAATGTTAACTGTGGTAATTTATATTAGTTGACACTGACAGGAAGTTTTGTATATTTATCAAGGGTCACAGTTTTTGTTAACAACTGACCCAGCATAACAGTTCTCAAATTAAAATGGACTTGGCTCCTCTGCATGTCCAAAATCTGTTTTCTACCAGAAGTTTGCCTTTGTGTTTCCTCACTACCTTTATGTGGAAAGTAAGACTCTTTTCACTTTCAATCTATTTTAAGCAGGCATGAAGCTGCAGGCTCCTGGGATAATTCTTAGGTCCTCCATGTTTATATAACGTAGTGATAGGCATTTTAAAAATACCTGAGAGAGACAGAAGATACGTTAGCTGCTGAATTGGGGTATGTGTCTTTTGCATACATAGAAAGCTGAAAATCTCATCCAAAGAGCTGGCAAAAAAAGCTTCAAATATATCTTTTCCTTTCAGATGTATGTTTTTCCCTATAACTATTTGGGTAAGTTAAATTACTTCTTTGAGTGACGGTCCTTATGTATGTATATTCCACACATTGGTACTCATGTGCGCTGTGTGCCCAAGTCCAGAATTTCTTCAAAACCGTGTCCGTTGACCTGCACAGGCACAGTAACTCTACTTGTGCTCCCGATCATGAGTGTAAGAGGAAATATGGGTTGATGCCTCCCAGTTCCTACTTATCACCACATGGCCTGAGTTGGAATCATGTCCTCCTCCATTATGGTAGAATCTGTAAAATTTAATTGTAAATAGTTTCTATCTTAGCTTAGGAATTCTAGTTAGTATATAGTTTAGTATAGAATAGAATATCCCCACCCCTGCTCCCCAGTTGGAGGGACATCCTCCCTGATCCCAGGACTACGCCCAGGGTCCCAGGATTCAAGAACTGAGTCTCCTGCCCTCACTCTTCCTCAATCAGCAGTGAGCATCACTGGTACCTCTACCGTCTGGATGAGGCACATATCTGTGTGATGTTCATTATCTGTAAATCCTTCCCACCCAGAACTAGAGAGGCCCAAGAGCTCTAGCTGAAAAAGTCCCTGATGGAGGAGGCTCTGTCTGACTCAAGCCTGGGAGACCCCCTGTACTAGCTGACTAGCAGTTCTCCTCCAACACAAGCCTGGGCAGAAGGACTGATCCCCCATAGGAGACTGTCCAGAAGAAACTTGTTTCCTTCCCAAGCCAGTCCAGGTTGGGTGAGATGTCGCATATGGATGGAACCAGCTCCACTGAAGACTCCCAGGCTGCAGGATAAGACACAGAAAAACAAGGATCTGCTGGTAACTGCGGTACCAGGGGGCAAAGATAAACTCTCTCCAGTCCCATCTCTGAGAGCATGTCCGGATTCATCATTGTCGGTATAAAGACCATCAGGCCACATCAGACAAACCAGAATCTTTGAGTGTCTGTTGGAACTCCTCAGAATTTGGGCTCTAGGGAGACTTTTGTAACACCAGAGGATATCTTCCTTCCCTATATGCAGTCTCCACTTCTTCTGGCCCTGCTCTCATAAGAGATGCCTTTACCCCAGGGGAGGAACCGTTACCATTATCTCAGGAGAGATCCCATCTCCGTCCATCGGGCAGGAGCACCTTGGTACCAACCAATGGAACCATCCTTGGAATCGGAGGAGATAGCTGCATCAGTATCTCTGCAAAGGCACAGGACCCTGACAGACAAGGCAATATTACCCCTCTGGTTATGACCTCCTCAGGGACATCTGGCATTGATTCCCGTGGGAACCACCATTAAAGTTTTCCCAGTGGTAGCGGTCCAGATGAGATATCAGAGAGATACATTATTTCCATACCTGGACGACTGGCTCTTAGTAGGCTGATCTCGCCAAGAAGTCATATCCAGCAACAGAGTTTCTTCAGAGCCTCCTTGCCACCTTAGGTGTTTGTCGCCTGCAAGGACAATACATTTTATAGGAGCATGTCTAGACTCAGTCTCTGCAAGAGCTTTCTTCCCTCTAGACATATTTTATGCGATGAGCAACCTGATCTTTCTCATCACCTGCAAATCTTGAACTACAGTGCATCAGTGTCTCTCCCTGTTAGGCCACATAGCCACATGCACTTACATGACACTTTTCACCAGACTCTACTTGCGGTGTCTGTAAGCTTGGGTCCACTCGATTTACTGACCAAATAGGGATCACATCAATTCCAAAGTCACTGTTTCCTCTGGAGTTCTCACCTTCCTCACTTGGTGATCCAACCTGAACAAAGTCATGGTAGGGACTCCCTTCAGCTCTTCCATACCATGGGTCACCATCATGATAGATGCCTCCCTCAGAGGTAGGGGCACGCACTTGGACTGCCACAGTGATCAGGGTATCTGGATGCCATGAGAGTTTAGGCTACGTATAAGCTTACTGAAGCTAAGAGTGGTTTGACTGGCATGAAAGGCCTTTTACACACTCACTCCACAAACAAATAATGGCAGACAACATCATCACAGTGGTCTATATAAACAGAGAGGAATGAAATCTTGTCCCCTCTGCCTGGAAGTGATCAGACTTTGGAACTGGTGTATTAGAGGTCATCACTGTACAGGCCACATACCTCCTGGCTGTTCAGAGCTCCCTGGCAGACAGATTAAGCAGAAGCTTCTCTGCAGACCACGAAGGGGAGATGCATGACACAGTCCTAACCACCATATTCACGCAATAGGGACTCTGCTAGGGGACATTTTTGCATCTCAGACAAACAGAAAGCTTCCCGTGTATTGCTCCAGAGAAGCCAGAGGCCAAGACACTCAAGGCGATACTCTCCAGAACAGACAGCCTCAGATATACATTTCCTCCCATCCTTCTATGACTACAAGTCATAGGCATGACAGAGCGATCATCATCCTTCTAGCACCATACCATCCCAAACAATTCTGGTTCACAGAGCTCCTAACAATGTCCACATGTCCCTTTTTCAGGATCTGTGCATTTCAAGGTCTCCTAATTCAGTATGGGGAAAAAAATCAAGCACCTCAACCTGAGCTCACTCCACCTCACAGCCTGGTGTTTGGATGGACGTTAGAGATAGAACACTCAGCATCTGCCCCTGTTCAGGAAATCCTGACCCAAAGCAGGAGGGATTCTACTAGATTTTGCTATCTAGCTAAATGGGAGAGATTTTTGGCCTGAGTCCATTGCCACCAGTATTTACTTGATACTGTGGGCATTCCAGTTATCCTAGACTAGCTCCTCTCCTTAAAGATCTCAGGCTTAGCCCTCAGTTCACTAAGAGTACACCTAATAGCAATTAATGCCTTCTCCCACTGGTGGAAGGATGTTCTATCTTCATACCCCTGATCACAGTTTGATTTATGAAGGACTTGATCAGGACCTTCCCCCCCCCCCCGGTCATTAAACCTACACCTCAAAGGGACCTTAACTTTGTCCTTTAAACACTCTCGGGCCCACCCTTCAAACCGTTGGCAACATGTGCCATGACCCCCCAGCCCATTAAGGTGGCATTCTTTAGTAGTCATTACTTTGGTGAAAAGGGTCAGTGAGTTGTGAACCATGATGTCAGACCCTGCTTATGCAGAATTTCACAAGAAGATTTTCCTTAGATTACACCCTAAATTCCTTGCCAAGGTTTTGTCTGAGTTCCACGTCAATCAGTACATTTATTTGTATTCTTTCCAAAACCTCATGCTTGTTCCGAGAAGAGATTTCATTCTCTTGATGTCAGGCACACTCTGGCATTCTACCTGCAGAGAACCAAACCCATTAGAAAATCTCCAAGACTCTTTGTTGCCTTGCCAGATCATCATTACTGGCGATCTCTCGATTCAAGTATGATCTCTACCACAGATTTACATATGGGTCCTGAGATGACTCAGGAGTCCAATCCTGGTAGCACAGAACTGCCCGCAGTAGACGTTTTTCTAGTGGGTCAGCTGCCTGCTGGTAGAAAGATTTTGTTTGTTTTTCCTTCCTTCTCTCTCTCTCTTCAGCTTCAAGGGCAAGATGCTTCTCCTTAAAGTGGACCACTGCCTGACGGAGGATGTGGCACCACTGAGCTCAGTTGGTGGCTTGCTCCTCCCAGCTTGTGATATCCACATAATTTTTCTTGAGATACGGTTTGTGTGTGTCTTCATAGCGTTTCTTCTGACCACCACATGATCTCTGACCATGTGTGACCTAAGAGTAGAGGATTTGTTTTGGTAAGCAAGAGTCTGGTATCCAAACACAATGTCCAGCCCAGCAGAGTTGGTGCATGAGGATCATTGCTTCAATGCTGGTGACACTGGCTTCAGTGAGGATGCTGGCGTTAGTGCTGCGATCTTCCCACTTGATGCGAAGAATCTTCTGAAGGCATCATTGGTGGTCCTCTGCAGACTCTTGAGGTGCTGTGGATGAGTCACCTAAGTTTCAGATCCATAAAGGAGTAGCCATCTTGTACTATAGACCTGGATCTTGGTGTCTTGATAGGTCACGGTCCATGAAAATGTGTCAGAACAATTTCCCAAAGGAAGCACTTGCAAACTGGATCCTGTGCTGGATCTCCCTGTCAATATTTGCATTTTGAGAAAACTGGCTACAGATGTAGCAGAAGTGCTCGACTGTCTCCAAAGTCTGTTCCTCGATGGTGATTTGTAGTAGGTCAAGTGTAAGGCCTGAAGCAGGTTTATGGAGCACTTTAGTCATCTTAATATTGAGTGAGAGTCGTAGGCTTTGGTAAGCTTATGCAAAAAAAAATCAGTGTGGACCCAAGGTCAGCCTCAGTGTGCATGAGGATGGTACAGTCATCAGTATACTGAAGATCAGTAATGGACACCCTGTGAACTTTATACTTTTGAATGGAGACATGGAAGATGAAAAAGCTGCCCATCTATTCTATTTTGAAAGTCAACTCCACTGAGGAGGTAATCTTTAATGAGGACCAAAATGACTGCTACATAGATGGAGAACAGAATTGGGGCAATAATGCATCCTTGCCTAACTCCAGTTTTGATGACAAAAGGGTCTGTCTCCAGGCCATTACAGAGAACAGTGGCAGTCATCTGATCATGAAAAAGCCTTAGGACCTTAATAAATTTTGGAGGGCAGCCAAATCTGGCCAGCACCTTCCACAGAGCTTCATGATTGACTGAGTCCAGAGCCTTTGTCAAATCGATGAAGGCCATGTAAAGATCCTGATTTTCCTGGTAAGGATGCTCCACAAACTTTTTCTTCACATCTGGTATAATGAGAAGATTCTGTGAGACTTGAGAATGCCAACATTGTTAAAATCTTTAAGAAAGGAGATGAGTCGGAGTGTGGAAACTATCGAGGCATTGCCTTGCTATCTACAGCAGGGAAGTTTCTTGCCTGTATCCTCTTATCCGATTACTTCCCCTTGCTGAGAAAATATTGCCGGAATCTCAGTGCAGTTTTAGACCATCCCACAGGACAACCAACATGATTTTCACTGCCCACCAAATCCAAGAAAAGTCTTAGGAGCCTTGGCAGAACGGTTGCAGGGATAAGCTGTATCCTCTAAATGGGTTTCAGGATGCATCTTAGAGTGCTACAAACATAGCAGTTTCCCCCTCCTGAGCATATCACCACAAGGGCACTGCAGGATATCTGCAGAGAAGCGACTTGGAATTCCATCCATACTTTTACGTCAGACTATGCTCTAACTCAAGCAGCAAAGATGGATGCAGCCATAGATCTGTAGTACTAAAAACATCTCTGCTGCCAGTTTCCTTGTACCCTCCTCAAGTCAGAACGCTGCTTGACAGTCATCCATGTGTAGAATATACCATAGGGACCATCCCTCAAAGAACAAATGGAGATTACTTACTGTAACTGGAGGGTCTTCAAAAAGTGTTGTCTGTCAGTATTTCACTACCCACTCTCCATTCCCTCTGCTTCAGATCCGTTTGGATTGTTGTAAGAAGAGAAAATGGAGGGGTGTTAACCAGCACTGCCTCTTATACCCTCGGTTGGGAGCATGAGGAGAGTTGCTGTATACATGCGGGTCAGCGGACACTGAAGAAATTCTGGACTCAGGTGCATGGTGCGCATGCGTACCTAGGTGTGGAATATATGCATCTCAAAGAAACTCAAGTTACAGTAAGTAACCTCCATTTTGTAGCTTTGACAGTCCCCCTTTAAAGAGCAGCTGGTGCTGTTTTTTTTTTTGCTGAAGCTGTGGTTAATGTTTTTTTCTACTTCCAGTTCTTAAGGTTGTATGTTGCATCCACCTGCTCTAACTTATCTTAAATAAACTGTAAGCACTTTGGGGCAGGAACCATATCACCTTATACGGTGCCTAGCAGAGTTGGTCCTGATCCTGATGGGCCACCTGAGTACTATCATAATGGTGTATAACAGAAACCAGTCTCCGTTTATTTTTTAATCATTCAGTCCATGCTGGGAACTTGTCAACTGTCGAAGGCAATTTTGACAAAACTGCTGTCACATTTTGTCATATAATCTTCTTGCATACTGTATAGATATGGAACAGCTTTTAGAATACACATTATGTATAAATACAACATTAATTTCTATAAATATTTTTTTAAAGAAACAAACAGCTGTATGATACCATTGTGAAAGAGGTGCGGGTTCCACTTACAAATATTCGGTATGTTTGTATTATTTTTAATATCACAAATCATAAATTTTGTTTGGTGTTTGTGAGTTGAAGTAAAACACACATGCTCTAGAACTTCGTTATTCAGTTTGTCTTTCTGTGAACATTCCATTACTGGGAATTGAATTATAGCCCTAAGTGTAGCGTTCCTGTTGACGTAACTTCAAAAGTGATATGGATTCTAAATCTGCGTTGTTGAGTATGAGTTGGTGTTGAACTTTCACTCTCAGGTTTACTTTAATAGAAGTCAGAACAAATTTTGTTCTATTAATTTTCTCTGCAGTATTCAGGGGGTCCAGGTAGTGACACCTGTAACTGGGATTGCCTGACAGTTTCCATCATAAGATCCTTTTTTCAGTTTCTTATAATTTTGCCTAATAGTAACCATTTTAGCTGAAATTTTCCATGCTGGCTATCTGCCTCAGACTAAATTTTTCAGCAAAAATTTTTGTCACTTCTGAGCATGAGGTTAGGAGAAAATACATTGCTTTGGTCATGTTAAAAATTCTTTCATTGAGAAACTGTATTACAGCAGTTCCTAAACTGGGGGTCAGGTTATGATGCTTGGGGGACACAGTTCTGGTCTATAGTGGCGTCCTCCACACAGCATGACCTCACACATACCATACACATGACCCCATTTCAAGTAATTAATTTCCTTCCAGGACTCCAGACAGCATGGAGGAAGCCATTTGGAAGAGCAAAATGGCATCTTTTATACAGCACGACCTCACAAGCACCATGTGCGTCAGGTCAAGACACATGGAGGACACCATTTTGCTTGTCAGAACGGCTTCCTTCATGCTGTCTGGGGTTCTAGAAGGAAATAGTTAATTAAAATGGGGTTGTGCCGGCAAAAAGTTTGGGAACTCTTGCAGTAGGACCTCTTCGCTTTGGCGCAGAAGTTGAAATTTGGCAAGAGGATCATTCTTGTGTCAGAGATGTGCCTTTTGCAATCTCCAGGAAAATCTGTCCAAATTTGGCCAGGTTGTGAGCCTTTGAAAACCTCATTTCATATGTGCTCAGTAAAAACTTGTTGATGTTTGGTAACAAATTTTCCAAAGAGTCCATCCGTATTGGGCCTACTCCATCCTAAGGCTCTGAAGGATGAGTAGAACTTTCTGTGAAATTGCTCCTTTCAGCAACCAGGGGCCATTGTTGTGCTGCACCCAGGAACTGAGAGCAGGGAGCGATTCTCTTCTGTGTTCTCCGTGGTCTCTCTGCAGGCACCCAAGCAGCAAGGAGGAGGAAATAGCGTGAGCAACTGGGCCTGTGGGGTGGTGAAAGGGGACAGAGCAGTGGGGGAACAGTGTTGAGATATGATAGGGGATGGGGATTGGGATGAGGAGCTGGGGGGCGTGTGTGGGGAGAGACATGGACAAGGACAGGCCAGATGAGCCAGGAGAAAAAGAGTTCAGGTTTGGCGGGATGTGGACAGAAGGATCTGTAACCACGGCAGTATACTTCCCTCAGAACCTGAAATAGAGCACAGAATTTTTGTCTCGACATTTCTCTGCTGTCAGCCAACAGCTGTGAAACCCATTGAGAAAATGTTTGCCTCATCTCCCTCTAAAGGCTGCTCAAATAGAGCATGACAACCTACTGCTGCTGCTCAAATGGCAGAGATCTGTGCTGTGGCTATGAAGGATGTAATTCTGCTGATGAATCATATTGTTCCTCATGTTGGAATTTGTTTTATTTTCACTTTTTACTTTTTTAAAAACCTAGGAAATTACAGAAAAACCCTACATTAGAAAAACATTATGATTGCAAAGTCAGGCACTCACAATTTAGGAAATGCCATGCAACAGGGAGTTTTGAGGACCAGTTGGACTAGTGGTTGGAGTGCTTTTCTTGCTCCCCACTTCTGTGGCGTAGGTGTGTCAGTCTTTAAGGCAAGAGGATTGGGGGACTCGGACCTTCCCACTCCACCAGCTCCCAGCCTAGGGCTCTGTGTAAGTCAATCCCTTAGTAGGGGACTTCCCAGCGGGAAGTCTGTGTCCACTGCCCTGGGCTACTTTCTACTGCTGCCACTTCAGTTTGATGCATGGCCCCTATAATTCAAGTTCCTGTGGTGGCTTGTCTCTAGTAATGGCCCCTTATGAACCCTAGACAGCATCCTACTACAGTCCCAGCTTCCTCTGGGTAAGGCAGCCTTAAGTTCCGTGGGGTCAGAACCCCCCACAAGGTCTCTGCGCTTCAGTCACCCACGTTCTTCTTAGGCCTGGGTGCTCCTAGTCCTCTTTCTCCATCTCATTTGGCCAGGAATACAGTGTTTGGTTCCTGGTGGTTGCCTTGGGTGGCAAGCTAGTGATCCTTCCCTCAAGTAGGGAAGCAGCTTGCTCCTGCCTCTTTGCCAGTTAGCCCCAGAGTGAGCCAGGCTCCCTCCTTTTTTCTCCTCTCCCAGCCTGGCATTGGCTGCAGGTATAACAGGGTGGGGCTAGCTGGACCCAAAGGCTCTTTTTAACCCTGTCCATGCTGGTGGGCAATTTCTCTGCTTTACCATCTGCCATAATTAAGGTTGCTTGTATAACCTTAATTCACTCCCTCTTGTCTGTATATATTATGATAGTCTTTAATTACACAATTTTACTATTTTCTCCATAGCAGCTCTGCTTCATTCACTGAGTGAGATGATGATTCAGTATTTTTACCTGCTTGTTGTGTGTGGCCTCAGCACACCATTCAAACCTACACTGAATACAAAGTTATTAAGTCCCTCCTGGGTGTTTTTGTGATGCTCTCACCATAGTATCTGCTGTACTTCACAAACAAGAATGAATTTGTTTGACAGTACCTCTATGAGAATAGAGGGTAGTATTATCACCATTTTATGGATGAGAAACTGAGGGTTTGTCTACACCAGAAAATGAATTTTTACATTGCTATACCAACATGATAATACTGTTGTTGCTATTCTTGTAAACACTTATTTGGAATAACTGACCGCTTTTTGGATTTTCTTTTTGAAGCAGCATAAGCTAAACTGAAAAAAGGCTGCAATTATTCCAAATAAGAGTGTCCACAAGAGTAATTGTATAGCAGTATAATTATACTGGTATACTAATGCCTGTTAATTTCCCTGTGGAAATATTTTCCAGAATTGGTAGCATTTTTATAGCATATTGTATGTTTAAAGCACAGTTCATCGACTTAAGCTACAGATCTGAGTGCTCATCTGGCCCCCATGTGTCTTATATTGGACACCTAGAAAATGAGGAACGCAGTTAGTGGGCAACCAACAACATTTAGGTGACTTGTCCATCATCACATAGTAACTCCAGCCCTGCACAGCTTCTATGTATGACCATATGGATAGCGCAGGGGTAGAATCCAGTTCTCCAGTGCAGCATTCAGCTGCCTTAACCAGGAGACCATGTTTTCTCTTCCTGCAGCCACCTGCCTCATTCAGTACACATCTTCCAACTTCTGCAACAAATGAGGCAGGGGTCCTGCAGACAATAGCAACCTAAAAAAGGTCTTTTAATGGGAAGTATTGGGCAACCTTAACTATAAGTGTCAATAATAGGAAAGTGGCTAGGCAATTGGCAGTATGGCAGTCTAGTGGTATAGTAATTCATTGTGTGACAGTATCGGTAATTGTTTATAGTTTAATTATTTGTTCCCTGGTGCTCCTGGAGGAAGGAATGCCTTGTAACTCTAGTAACTCTCTTCAGCTAATACAGGGTCAATGTTCATAAATGCCTGTTTTCCTTGGCTGGAAAGCCAGGACTCAGGGCTTGTCTTTGGTAGGGGCTAACTCGGCACCGCTGCGATCAATGCAGCGGTGTCAATTTAACAGGTGAAGATGCAATAAGTCGATGGGAGAGCACTCTCCCATCAGTTACAATACTCCACCTCAACAAATGGCCGAAACTATATCGCCGGCAGATCATCTTCCATTGACATAGTGTGGTGTAGACACTGCTGTAAGTCAGGCTAAGCTATGTTGACTTAAGTTACGTAACTAGCATAACTTAGATCAACTTACCTCATTATTGTAGACAAAGCCTATGATACAAAGGCATTTAGGAGAAAGTAAAGAGAGGAGATGGAGAGATTGCAGCCTTCTTCTTATGCTTCCTACAGAAGGCAGCAACTGTGAATGAATAGGCTAGAACACCAACAAAGATTCACTAATTACAAGAAAATGTACCTCTCTAGCTCTTTGAACATAAACTGAACTTATTGAACTTTCTAAAGGATATTCTTGAATGTTCTGTGATTCAGGTTACAGCATGTAAAAGCCATGTTCTACCATAAGTCTTAACATTTCAATCAGGATTATAATTGTACTGTTTTAGGAGGCTGAAATCAAAGTTATGTTAAAATCTTAAAAATACAAGTTGCTTTTTCAAATTATTTTTTTCAGACTTCAAAGGCAGTATTTTTTTTCCCCAAGAGGACTTATCCTGGCCTCAAAATATGTACCTGTAACTCTGCTCACACATAAAATGGAATACGTATGCACAAATGTAGTAGACAGTTTTCTGTATCTCTATGCAAACCCAAAAGTTGTTTCTGAACATTTGATGCTAAATATTTTTATTAAATTCAACCTTTTACCTTTGTTTGCTCCCACACAGCGCTGATGGAGGTGTCAGTAACAATAGTTTTATCATGCAGATGACTTCTGACTTAATTAATAAGAAGATAGACAAGCCTGTAAACACAGATATGTCTTGTCTTGGAGCTGCTTTTCTAGCAGGTCTTGCTTTAGGTATGTATATTCTTTGAAAAACTTTCCGTCTAAATATTTGTGAACTATTTTTTTTCTCATTATAATGCATACGGTTGAAGACTACAAATAGATCAGCAGAACTTGTACATGGCTTTGTCATTCTTTAATTTTCTGATAATAAATTGTCCCTAAATATTCAGTTAACCAGTTTCACTGTCATTGTGGAAATCCAAGACAAAATTGAGCTTTTCATTCATACATCTGTGCGTGATGGAACAGAGGGGAGAGAGGATGGGGCAAAATATATAAAACCAGTTTAATGGGACAGTGCATCCAACACAAATTAATGCCCTGGTCTTGCAAACACTTATGTATTTGGTTCATTTATGAACATGAGTAGTCCCAATGATGTCAGTTTAAATTATACAGAACATGTATGTTTTCAGGATTACAATCTAAATGTGTAAAATAAGTTTAGAAAATCCTCTTTTGTTCTTAAGATTTTGACAGTAATAATCAAAAGGGATAGTATAAAGTGAATTGACTGTTAGAAAAAATTCAGATCTAGTAAAGTAGAATCAATCTATTTAATTAAGCAGGCTCCAAAGATAACCAAAATGTGTCTATTAAGCAATGGTCTTTATTAATGGAGGTCCATAGGAATATATTTTGTTGATGCCTTTTTGTGTTATTAAATGGCTTTTAAAATGTGCCTAGTACAAAACATTACAATATTTTAAAATCATATATTAAGGTGAGACTTATTCAGCAGCTAAAACAGAGTAAGGAAACAGCCTGAAGTAGACAAAGGGCCCTTCAGTATATAATTTATAGGCGTGAACTGTTTGTTCACATATTTTACATAGTCTTGTAGGCAACATGAAGTATGATTTGCCATTTATCTATTCTTTTAAGTAAGAAAGTAGGAAAATGACCAGTGTTGCCCTTGGTTCCCCTGGTCCCTCCTAATTGAGAGGCCACCCATGGCTGAGGCCTATTGTCCCCTTGCTCATTTTCCTAATCTTGACAGAACCTGAATGAACATTGATGTACTAAATCTGTTCCTTAGAAGCCATCACAGTTAAGCAGATACACTCTCGGCATTTCAGTTAAGTGGATTCTATTGGAATTGTTTCAGCATGTAAAATATTCACCTACTTTATAAAGAAAGTTACTGGGATGAATAAGGAAAATCCTAATTATCTTCACCATGCTCCTAAGTGTAATTATTGTTCAATTGTATGGATTTGTTCCCAACACAATATTTGCAGTTAAGCTTTAGGATTAACTCTGTACTTACAGGGTTTTGGACTGACAAAGAACAACTGAAGAAACTGAGGCGAACTGAAATTGTTTTTGAGCCTCAAAGGGACTTTGGAGAATACAAACTTGCCATGGATAATTGGACAAAAGCAGTACAACGTTCCTTGAATTGGTACAACCAGACATCATACTAATGGAAGAGTTCGTTTTTTTTAAATGACCATCTATTAATGAAACCTTCAAATTTATAGAACAATAAAAATTAAACCAACACTTTTTTAATGGAGTTTACACTTGGTACTGTTGAATTTCAACATCCTCCCTACTTCTGTTAGATTACTTACTACTGCATTTTGACCCATCATATCCTCCTTGCTATACCTGTTGATATGCTGCAGCAGCCATGTCCCTTTGGTGACGTGAAGGCCCACAAGAATCTTGAATGCCACTGCCATTTGTGGAGTATAAGATGACTGATAGTCTGTGGGGACTAAGGACACTTACCCCAGTTATGGTGAGCAAAGGTGGGGAGATGTGGCAAAAGATGCTTCTTGTTTGCTTTGTCAAATGGAGATTTGATTACTATAATTTGCTCTGCATTGGAATATACTTTGAGATCACTTACAAACTTAACCCAGTGCAGAATTTAGCTGTCTTTCTTATTGTCAGGGAATTTTCCATGACGGGTTCTCTACTTTGGAACAGTTCCGTTCCCTTCCCTTGGCTTGAAAAAGCCTGCATTTCTTAACCTTCAGGGCATGCTGCAAGGCAACTCTATTTCGATGGACATTTCTGGGACGAACAAGGTGATTGCATGTGGGATTTTATTATTTATGGTGGACTTCATTTAATATGGGTGCTTTATATATGGGTATGTGTTGCTGACTGTGAGCTAATATGTTACATGTTAATTGACTAGACAGAATCTATATTTGTAACCAGTTTTTTGTTCATGGTGTGTGTTTGTTTGTACACTGCCTAGAGCTTAGGCACTATATGAAGTCTAAATATAAATACTGTGGATCAGTACTACATGAAATCATTTCATTTCATGATTTTTATAGCTAACAGTTTTTCTCTGATATGCAGCTCAACAAATCTTTAATTTTGTAATAAAAGTCGGTATTATTGTACTGTTGATAATTAATACAAATAGCGGTTAAAAGTAATTACATACTGTATCCTATTTTTTTAAAGTATGTATTAATGTTTTCTAAGCTATCATTATTAAATTATATTGTGCTAAAGCAGCCAAACGTACTTTGGTTTTGAAGACCTACTTTACTGTTATTATTTTAAAAAATGGAATAAAAATTATAATGCATATAACATAGTAAGTTATAGTTTATAGCAGCATCTAGCTATAACTAAGAATCTTTAATAATTTTCATTATACCCCCTTTTTGTCAGGAGTCGCTCAACTGCAAAATGTATTCCAATCTTAACACTCTTTAAAAATTAAAACTTTTTAGCTCTTGATCTATGTGGACTACTTGTTTTTAGCTTCTTTTAAGAATAGATTTTTAACGTACTGAGGATTCAAATGAATAAAATTTGCATTGAGATACTTTAAACAAAGTTTATTAGTATGACTCTGGTCTCAAATTGATCTATTTTATTTTTTGTCAGAAATATGTATCCATAACAAATTGCTATGCCTGGATATTAATAATATACCTCTACCTTGATATAACGCGGTCCTCGGGAGCCAAAAAATCTTACCCCGTTATAGGTGAAACCGTGTTATATTGGGGTAGCGGCCAGGGCTCCGATGGTGATTTAAAGGGCCCAGGGCTCCAGCTGCTGTGGGGAGCCCCGGGCCCTATAAATCTCTGCCCAAGTCCTGCTGCCAGATATAACACGGTAAAGCAGCTCCGCCCCCCAGAGCGCTGCTTTACCATGTTATATCTGAATTAGTGTTATATCGGGTCGGTTATATTGGGGTAGAGGTGTATAAGAAGATTGTGGGTTTGGACTTAACTTCAAACAATCCAAGTCCAGCCACTTTTCCAGACTATTTTCTTTGGAGTTCATTTCATTCATTTATGTTAGTTTTACTTCAGTCCCCGCAGTGAAGATATTGTACAAGCTCATCTACATCAACCTCTATTTGAAAATGCTAGGCCTTTCACACATTCCTTACTGTTGACTGAATTTTAGATTCCCCCTTAGGCATAAGTTTTTCTTTAGTTTGAAAAGCTTATGTAATTTCTACTTTTTTTTTTTATCAATTGGGCATCTTCAGTCATAAAGCACAAATGGCAAATATTTCAAATCTATACTTATATTTTATCTGTACTTATATTTTAACTTGGTATGCCATATTCGAGTTTATGAATATTTTACTAGCCCACATGATTCAGATGTGAGGATTGAAAACCCAGGTGACAATCTTTCTGCTAGGATAATGGCCACCTAAGAGTCCTGACTTGATGAGAGCCATCAAGGGTGGAGAAGTGTTGAAAGAGACTGGGTTCAGGTACTTGCAGATATATAAAAAAATGACTGGTTCTTCTTCGAGTGATTACTCATGTCCATTCCATTGTAGATGTGTGTGCTCACCACATGCACCAGTGCCAGAAGTTTTTCTCTTAATGGTATCTGTAGGGGACCAGCTCTGGTGCCTTCTGGAGTGGCGTGTGTATACTGTGGTATAAGGAGCACTGCTAGCTCCCCCACCACCCCCAATTCCTTCTTACCGCCAGTGACAGTGCTGGAATGTTCTCTTGCCTCAGCAAGCTTCTCTCTCAATTGCTCATTGTGAATTTTTTTGCTGTATATAGTTGTTAAAAGTTGTTAGTTCCCTTAGCGTAGTTAGTGTTAGTTCAAAGTCCCCGATGGGATTTAGCCTACGCATGAGGCATGCCCTGGTCCTTGGTCTTCAAACCCTGTGACTGCTGCCAGAAAATTATGCCTGTCAGTGACCCCCAAAGTAGCTGTCTTTGGTGCTTGGGGGAACTCATCTGAGCGACAAGTGTTGCATTTGTAAGAGTTTTAAACCTCAGACCAAGAAGGAGAGGGACATTCATCTCCGAGCGCTCCTTATGGAGTTGGCACTTGCACCAGCACCAAAGACATCCAGATTGGATTCCTCTCCTAGCGCGGAGCGCGCTTCCAGCACCGTCCACAGACCGTCATCGATCCACCTCCCTGGTACCGATTAGAAAGCAAAGAAAGGCTGAGAGGGAACCTTCTGCATCCCATAAAGGAAAGGAGAGTGCCGGAGGAGAGCAAAGACCCACGAGGGGTGGCTCTTTGCCTCTGGACAGAGGTCAGGCCCAAACTCCCACCAAGCAGGCTAGTCCACTCCAGGACACACCCGCCACCCTGGATAGCAGCATAGGCATTCAGCACCCGGCGGTGCTGTCTACACCAGAGGCCCTACAGGCCACTAAGTATATCCTGTCCCTACTAGTGCCATCCACGCCAGTTACGGCGGTACCCCATTCCAGGGGCAAACCCACCTTGGGACCCTTCCAACAGTCCCCATCAGCGTGGCACCGCTTCTCACCTCAAGGAGTGTCCCACCAGTGCTCACCTGTGCAGAGGCACTATGCCTCGGGCATGGATCAGTCCACCCATCAGAGTTCTCAGGGTCAGTCCCCGTACTGGAAGAGGGGATCGCATACACTGGCAGAGATGCGCCTGTCCCTGCAGCCCTGGTGCCATGAGCACCCCAGCCGCTCTCTGAGTGTGCAGCACCGCTCCGGTAATTCAAGCTGCAGGTCTCAGGAGCCCCATTACTGGTCACCGGAGAGCTGGTATGGATCGCTATAGGCGCGCCAACATTCCCCAGCACGAAGACCTACTCAACAGACTTGCACCGCTCGCGGAGTGTTAGGCGTAGATCGCTGGGTTTCCATTGCCAATCCGCTGAACACTGCCACCGGTCTCTGGTGACATCAAAATTACCATATGAAGATGGAGTTCTCCCTTAAAGGAAAACTATAGATTTTTGTACCTAGGATAGATGTATAAATATATACTAGAACTCAAATTTTTAGATTCAAAAATACCTATCACTGTTTTACTATCTCCTAACTCGGAATGGGGCTAGCATGCATCTCTTCAACTCCAAGAGCAGCCTATATTGATACTGCATCTTTCAAAGGTAAGTACTGTTTCCATTAAAACAGGGTTAAGTTTATAAAATTAAGAAACTTTAGAAGCAATGGTAAATAGCAGCTTTAAAGTTGAAAGAAACTGGTCCTACAAGTGTAAACAGGAAGCAAGTTCCACAGGGATATAACAGAGCTATCAACTGTCCTTCCAGGTATATCAGCTTCCACCGAATAACCTGCCAGTTCTGACACCTGAGGATTTTGTGGATCTGTGGTATTAAAAGCCCCATTAGTGCCAAAAAACCGTAACCAATAACTGCCATGAAGTATGTATAGCACTGTAAAATTACTATGAAATATGAAGTAGACACAGTGTAGGAATAGGAATCTTATAGCAGTATTGATGTATACAATTAGCTAACAAAAAAGGGGACGGAGGGTGGTTGTTGCACTTACACAGAGCACCCAGAAACAAAGAAGAGTCAAATCTTGGCAGGGAGGGAGATTTCAGCCTGGTGCTATTTTAGAGATGGTAGAAAGATGTTAATATAACACAAATATTTGAGTTCTCTTTCAGAGTGCAATGGAGTATACAAACTCCACATTAGGCAACAAGGGGTTAAAAAACTATTCTGGTCCCAGCCAGTTCTGCCCCACCACACCTGTAGGAAATGCACCAACTGGAGGAGGAGTTAAAAGGCAGGGGAGCAGTTCACTTGGTGGCAGCCCAGGGAAGTACGCAGACCTGCAGCAGGAAGCTCCAGGGAAGAAGAGCTGAGGGAAGGCAGAATTTCTCCCTAAACAGGTGCCTAAAGGTCCCTCCCTGATGGAAGGGAGGATCTGCTGTAGAGATAGGCGAATGCTTTCCTCTCAGGCTTTCTTTCTCGTATGAACTTTCAACTTGGTTAATCCCTCTTTATTTGTTTGAACTACCTCAGCAGGGAAAAGCCCTTGGACTAAGCTGGCTCAAGAGGATGGGCCATACCACCAGAGGATGCAGTTTCTGCTTGAGAGAGAAAGGAGAGCAACCTTGCTACAACAGATGCCAGAAGGGTCATTTCTGGTGAGCAGACATGCCTCGCACCGCTTGAACCCAGACAGTGACTTTGGGACAGTCACGGGTGGCAGAGGTGATAGGAAGTTGTTCAAGTTGGGCTTAAGCAGCCCTGGCTGTCAGAGCGCTGATAGCGCTCAAAGGGCCCTGGGTCAGAGCCCAGTGAAGTGAGAGGGCCTGAGCTTCCCTATCAACAACCTACCTGCACATCATGACCCTAAACCCTGACTACTAGGTGATAGAACCCCTACCACCCTCATCAAGAGAGGACCATCACACATATCAATAATTCATTATTGGATAAAAGAACACTTCCTTTTCTCCCCTAGAAGATCTGAAATTGGGCAGCAGGAGAGAGATGTGAGGCTAGAGAAAAACTAAGCAAAAGTTAAACGTAACTGGCCTCTGGCAACTTACAAAGCCAGTACTTGAAATTAGAGAGAGGTTTCTAACCATTAGAGGAGTGAAGTTCTGGAACAGCCTTCTAAGGGGAGTAGTGGGGGCAAAAGACATATTTGGCTTCAAGACTAAGCTTGATAAGTTTATGGAGGGGATGGTATGATGGGATAGCCTAATTTTGGCAATTAATTGATCTTTGATTATTAGCAGGTAAATAGGCCCAATGGTCTGTGATGGGATGTTATATGGGTGTGGGATCTGAGTTACTACAGAGAATTCTTTCCTGGGTGTCTGGCTGGTGAGTCTTGCCCACACGCTCAGGGTTTAACTGATTGCCATATTTGGAGTCGAGAAGGAATTTTCCTCCAGGGAAGATTGGCAGAGGCCCTGGAGGCTTTTCGCCTTCCTCTGCAGCATGGGGCACAGGTCACGTGTTGGAGGATTCTCTGCACCTTGAGGTCTTTAAACCACGATTTGAGGACTTCAGTAACTCAGACATAGGTTAGGGGTTTGCTACAGGAGTGGGTGGGTGAGATTCTGTGGCCTGCGTTATGCAGGGGGTCAGACTAGATGACCATAACGGTCCTTTCTGACCTTAAGTCTACGAATCTATGAATCTATGAACTCATTGTCACCCTGCCGTTTGCCCACCAGGGTCAGCTAACATACCCAGGCCTCGACGGCCCCACCATGGTCGCCAGAAGTACAATGGTCAGGGTCGGACCAGCCCATCGCCGAGGAGGGGCAACTCCCCACCAGTGCTGGAGACTGAGGAGGCACCGGCCATGGCACCAGTGCAGCAGGGACAGTGGCCTCCCAAATGGCTGTACTGGAACCTGTGGGGGATGCCGGTGCTTCACCATGCCGGTCATGCCAGTCCAATACTCCCAGCCCTCCCTAGCCTCATCGGACAAGTCACCCATGGCACCGCAGTCAGAATGTGGTACCAATGCGGAGGACGGTATGGTGCATTGCACCCCGGCACCAAGGAAACCCTCCCCACAAAGGAAGTGGACGACACCCTCCTGCAGGAGGTACAGTCTTCGTCATCATCCCCAGACGAGGCGGTTGCAGGGCCATCCCACCCTAGCAGTCTCGCGTATGTCTTTAAGGAGCACCAGACCCTCTGTGAGCATTTACACCCCTGGTAGCAGGGCAGTGCGGCCTAACGGCCAGAGTCTCTGTAGAATCGCCCCTGGTTGAAGAGCAGCGCAGCCTAATGGCCAGAGTCTATAGAATTGCCCCTGGTTGCAGGACAGTACGGCCTAATAGCCAGAGTCTCTCCCACTCTGCCAGGCCCTGGCCCTAATGGCGATCTAGGACCTTGCCATTGGCTCAGCGGGGGAAGGGAGGGGCTACTGAAACACGCTGAGACTTACTAGGGGCAAGATACAGTCCGTCACCCCCCCCCGGCTCGCTTCCTACCAGCTTAAGAGTTGGGGTCTCCTTAAACGGGTGGCGGAAAACCTTGGCCTAAAAATTGAGGTCGCTGAAGAGGCTGACTACCTCTTCAACGTCATCTCAGCCACCCCCCGAGCATGGATCGTATTGGACGTCCACCCAGGGATCCTCAAGATTGCCACAATGATTTGGCTCTCTCCCTCCTCTATTCCACTGACTTCCAAGAAGATGGAAAAGAAATATGTCCCTGCAAAGGGCTCTGAGTATTTGTCAGCATCACTGGTTGTGTCCACAGTTAACAAAAGGGACAGGTTAGCGGAACACCGAAGAATAAAGGCGCTAAGAGATTGGACTTGTTTGGTCAAAAGGTTTATTCGATGGCCAGCTTGCAGTTCGGAGTGTCTAATCACCAGGCCCTGCTGGGACATTATACTTTCAACCTGTAGGACTCCTTTAATCATTTCATGGGATCATGCGAAAGAGTTCACTGCGTTAGTGAGTGAAGGCACAGCAGTGGCCAGGGGAGTCCTCCAGATGGCCTGGGATGCTACGGACTTGACAGCCAGGTTGCGTCAGCAGTGGCCATGAGGTATAGCGCGTGGTTGCAGGCTTCTGGGCTGTCCCCTGAAATGCAGGCCACAATCCAGGACCTCCTCTTTGAGGGTACAGGGCTTTTTTTCAAGCTAACTGACTCAAGACCCCATGGGCTTAAGGACTCCCAAGCCACCCTCTGCTTCTTGATCCGGCATACTCCTCAGCAGTCTAGGAAGCCTTCCATCCTCCACTCTTGCCTCCTCTGCCACAGTCCAGGTCCTGGGGGCTTCCAAGTCAGGCTCCTACAGGAGGAAAGACAAGGATAGGGTGCCTAAGAGATGTTGTTCATCGTCTTCCCGCTCGGCAGTGCAGCCTGACCCTCCCAAAAATCAGGGAGGCCAAAAGCAGACATTTTGAGCGTGTGCCTGAGGACGACGGCTCCAGCCAGTGTTCCAGATCTATCCTCCTCCTTTCTCAATCGCCTCTACGCTTTCCAGTCAATGTGGTCCCGTATACCATCAGACTGCTGGGTGCTCGATACAGTTTCTTCGGGTTACACTCTGCAATTTATAGGTGACCAGCCTTCCCATCCCCCTCCCTCTTCAGGGACCCTTCTCACAAGCAACTCCTTGTTCAGGAGGTCGAAAACCTCCTGTGCCTTGGAACAGCTGAAGAGGTTCCTCGGAACATGGAAGGCAGAGGATTCTACTCCCACCGCTTCCCAATTCTGAAGGCAAAAGGGTGCCTCAGACCTATCCTGGACCTGTGTCGCCTCAAAAAGTCTCTGAAAAAGTCAAAGTTTTGCATGGTCTCCCTGGCTTCTATCATTCCCTCCCTTGATCTGGACGACTGGCATACCGCCCTCAATTTAAAGGATGCATACTTCCGTATTTCCATGTTTTCCAAGGGCATTGGCACTTCCTCTGTTTCAGTCAGGCCAGCACCATTTCCAGTTCATGGCAATGCCCTTTGGCCTCTCGTCGGCCCCAACAGTGTTCACAAAGTGTCCAGTGCCAGTGGCCACTTCCCTGTGATGTCTAAGAGTCCAAATTTACTCATACCTTGACAACTGGTTCATAAGGAGCCGGTCCCCAGATCTGGTGCGGAAGCATCTCAATTTGGTCTGTTCCACCTGCTGTGACCGAGGGCTGATAATAAATAAGAAGTCAACCCTAACACCAGTGCAGTGCATTGATTTTATTGGGGCAGTTCTCGACTCTTACTTGAGCAGAGCCTTCCTCCCCGAGACTTGGTTCCAATCTATGGGAGACCTCATCTCAGGCCTGCAAGCCCACCTGCTCACCACCATCCACATGTGCCTGTGATTGTTGGGTCACGTGGCGGCATGCACTTATGTGGTCTGGCATGCACGATTCTGCCCAAGACTCCTACAGATGTGGGTGGCGTCAGTCTACGTCCTCATCCGGCACCACATGGACCGGGTAGTCAGGATTCCGGACACCATACCATCTTCTCTCAGCTGGTGGCAGGATCCCACATTAGTGCTGGAAGGAGTTCCCTTCGTGGCCTCAGCCTCATCGGTGACTCAGACTTGGGATGGGGAGCCCACCTGGGCAGTCTCAGTACACGATAGTTCTCTGCATATCAATGTCCGGAAACTTGGGGCAGTCTGCCTAGCTTGCCAAGCTGTTTTACCTTATATACAGGGCATGGTGGTTCAGATTCTGATGGAAACATGGCTACAGTCTTCTATATCAACAGGCAGGGCGGAGCCAGGTCGTCTGCCCTCTGCCAGGAAGCCCTCCAGCTCTGGAACTTTTGTCTGCAGCAAAATATCTACCTTGTAGCCACTCACCTTCCAGGGGCCAAGAACACTTTGGCAGATTGCCTCAGCAGGACATTCTCATCTTGCCACAAGTGGTTCCTTCACCCAGAAGTAGTCAGTTCTGTCTTCCAGAAGTTGGGAACTCCCTGGCTGAACCTGTTCACGTCCAGGAAAAACAGAAAATGTCATGTTTTCTGCTCAGTTTGGGGCATAGACAGAGGATCCTTGTCACATGCCTTCCTGCTCCTGTGGTCAGAGGCTCTGATGTACACCTTCCCTCTGGTGCCTTACTGGCCAGGATCCCCGTAAAGATCAAGCAGGACAGGGCGAAGGTCATCCTCATAGCGCCAGCTTGGCCACGCCAGTACCGGATCAGCACTTTACTGGACCTCTTGGTGGCTGCTGTTCCAAAACCACAGCAGTCTTCTGCATGCGAACCTGGCAGCGCTGCATCTGATGGCTTGGCTGCTGCATGGCTAAATGCATAGGAGCAGCAGTGTTCGGCCGAGGTTTAGAGAGCCCTGTTGGGAAGTAGAAAGCCCTCCACCAAATCGACCTACCTGGCCAAGTGAAAGCGGTTCACCTGCTGGATTGTGAATTAAAGGTGTCCGTCCCAAGCGAGCTTTGTTGCAGCTCAATCTACCTCCTGCATCTCAAGCTCCAGGGCTTGTCTCTCTCATCAGTCAAGGTTCATCTAGTGGCCATCTCAGCCTTCCACCCGCCGTTCGAGGGCAGGTTGGTTTTCGCTCAGGATGTTACGGCCAGATTCCTTAAGAGTCTGGAGCACCTCTACCCTCAGATTAGGGATCCCATGCCTCCATGGGACTTGAATCTGGTGCTCTCGCAGCTCACAGGCTCCCTTTCGAGCCTTTGGCATCCTGCTCTCTCCTTCTTCGTTCCTGATAGCAGTGACATTGGCCTGCTGGGTATCCGAGGTTTGGTTGCTCACCTCAAAACCGCCTTACATGGTCTTCTACAAGGACAAAGACCAGCTGAGACTGCACCCGGCCTTCCTTTCCAAGGTAGTCTCTCAGTTTCATTTGAGCCAAGACATTTACTTATCGGTCTTCTTTCTGAAGCTGCATAAGTTGGAGGAGGTGTGCAGGCTGCATGCCCTGGACGTCAGGAGGGCTTTGGCCTTGTACATCGACAAGATCAAGCCATTCCCTAAGTCAATGCAGTTTTGTCTCTGTAGCTGACAAGATAAAAGGTTGCCCTGTATCCGCTCAAAGCACTTCCTCTTGGATCACTGCCTGCATTCGTTTTTGCTGTGATCAAACGAAGGTGCCACCCCTGGCGATCATCACAACCCACTCTACCAGGGTGCAGGCCTCTTCAGCAGTCTTTCTGGCCCAAATGCCTATCCAGGACATCTGTAGAGCAGCCACCTGGTCTGTCCATACCTTTACGTCCCACTATGCACTTACTCAGCAGGCCCAGGATGATGCTGGCTTCGGTAGGGCAGTCCTGCAAGCTGCTAAGCTGTGAACTCTGAGCCCAACTCTGGGGGTACTGCTTGTGAGTCACTTAGCATGGAATGGATATGAGGAAGCACCCAAAGAAGAAAAAACAGTTACTAGCCCAGGGGTAGGCAACCTATGGCACGGGTGCTGATTTTCAGTGGCATTCACACTGTCCAGGTTCTGGCCACTGGTGCGGGGCCTCTTCATTTTAATTTAATTTTAAATGAAGCTTTTTAAACATTTTAAAAGCCTTATTTACTTTACATACAGCGATAGTTTAGTTATATATTACAGACTTATAGAAAGAGACCTTCTAAAAACATTAAAATGTATTATTGGCACGCAAAACCTTAAATTAGAATGAATAAATGAAGATTTGGCACACCACTTCTGAAAGGTTGCCGACCCCTGTACTAGCCTTTCGTAACTGTTGTTCTTTGAGATGTGTTGCTCATGTCCATTGTATTACCCGCCCTCCTACCCTCTGTCGGAGTTGCCAGCAAGAAGGAACTGAGAGGGTGTAGGGCCAGTGGCGCTTGATATACTGCTGCATGAGCACGCCAACTCCAGGGGGCACTGCAGCCGGCCCCATGGATACTACTAAGGCAGAAATCTCTGACAACTGTGCAGGTGAACATACACACACCTAAAATAGAATGGATATAAGCAACACATCTCAAAGAACAACAGTTACAAAAAGGTAGGTAACCATTTTTTTTTCTACTAGCTAAGCAAAAGAAGCCTAGTAGCTGTGTGCTAGGTCTTGTTGTATACGTACAAGTTGTACCGCTTAACTGTACCAGTTAAAAAAAACAGTACAATACCCTCAGTGTGCGTGCCGTTACACTGGAGGTATAGCTTAATCACATACCGGAAAGGGAATAAGTTATTGCTGCAAGTCACCTTTTATACTGTTCTAACTGCAATCACTCTAGGGGGTGTACTGATATAGCTACTTTGGAAAAAAATAAACAAACCCACACACTCCCAACCAAAATAGTTACGCAGGCACTAACAGTGGGTGTAGAGCAGCCCTTTGTGACAGGCTCTTATAGTTGCTAGGGGGCAGCCACTTCTGTTCCTGACTGAGATAGATATTACAATCCCATGCAGTATCTTTGGAAGCCATTGTTTTAAATTTATGAATGGTTTATGTATGAATGTGTTCTACTCCATGGGAGAAGGTTACCACAGCTATTTCAGGAACTTTAAACAGTGGAGGTGGGGGGTGATTACCCTGGAGGTTGTAAACAACTCCAGAAAACCACCACCCCCTCGAGTATTTGCATATACTGATTTAAACTAGGTTTTCCAGAGACTCAAAGAAAGAAGGGGGTTTGGTATAAAAAGCTGAGTTTGAACTGACACGGAGCCTTTGTTTTGATTAAGCAAATGGACAGAGCCCTCTGTCCAAAGGGGGCGGGAGAGGGGTGTCCAGGCGTTGTAGGAGGATTGGAAAGACTTTGGTTTACTTGGGCCCATAAGACTGATGGGTGATCTCTAGTAAGGCTTTAGCATACACAAGGGGTATGGGTACACTTGAAATTTCAAAGCGCTGCCAGTGTGAGTGTGGTCGGAGCACCAGCACTGGGAGAGAGCTCTCCCAGCACTGCATGTAAACCACATTCTCTACGGGTGTAGCTCACAGCGCTGGGAGCAGCACTGATTACATTGAGACTTTACAGCGCTGTATCTTGCAGCGCTCAGGGGGGTGTTTTTTCACACCCCTGAGCACGAAAGTTGCAGCGCTGTAAAGTGCCAGTATAGCCCTACCCAAGGGAACTTTTGTTGTGGTTATTTTGTTGTTGTTGCTGCTGTTCTATGTTTTCTCAGTCTGCTTCTTTTTGTCCTTAAAATAAATGTACCCTGCTGAGACAGAGCTGTAGGATCACTGGTAAAAACACTGTCAGTGTCCTCAAGAGAGAAAGCACAGTCCAGCTGGTAGCCTTTAGGCAGGCTGGCTTTCTGGGGCCATCACAGTATAAGGCAAGAGGCTAGATAGACTTAAAACTTCTGTTCAGAGGTGAATGGGAAAAGGGACCCTGCCCAGAAACAGCTAATGGCTGGAGAAAGGGCCGTAACTAGGGCAGGGCAGCTGCTCAGTGCACAGAGCTAGCGGGGATGCAAAAATGGGGTGGCATGCAGGACCTGGCCCAGCAGCATCAGCTCCCCTTCCCCACAGGATCAGGCCCAGCAGTGTTGGCCAGAGTTCAGGGTGCAGGATCACGGGCCAGGTTGGAGCAGGCTCACCCTGGTGCTAGGATCATGGCAGGCAGGCAGGGCTCTGAGTGCACTGCTTGGCTCATACTGAGCATGCTTAGTAACAGCTGCTGTAGCTGCTTCTTTCACTAGGGATTAAAATCTGTTCACGGAGGTTAAAGGAGTTTGGGGCAGATGGCAGAGTCTGCGCAGGGGGCAGAAACTGACTGCCAGTGGGGTCAAACAGCTGGAGGCAGGGGAAGCTGAGGGGCAAAATCAGGAAGAAACAGCAGGAGCTGGGGTTAAGTCCAAGGGTACAGGTGCTGGCAGAGAGCAAAACCCTGGCACAGGGAGGGGCAGAGGAGATAAAAGTGGGGTTAGCTACTGTCTTTGCAAAGATAGAGTGGGGGCAGAGGGACTTTTCATTTCCCTCTCACAGGACATTTCAGCACACGCTTCCCGGGGCTGTGTCCTTAAAGGCACAAGGTGTCCCAATGTCTTGACATGGCAGCTCTTCTCTGTCTGATATAACGTGCTGAGGTGATAAAGGAGACTTGATTCAGTGAAATATTTTACATACACCCCCAAAAACTGTCACAAATTTTGTTTAAAGAATCCCTTGTCAGTTAATTTGTCCGCATAAAGTCTTTCCTAGCAGTTCACAAATTTGTCTTATCTGCAGCTGTGATTCACGGAATCACCTAATTGTTCACTTTTTAAAATGTTATTTTTATTAGTCTCATTACTCTTAGCACTTAATCATTTACCTTTAACATTGTGCAGATGGATGTCATTGTGCTATTTAATTTATATTTTATAGCAAATAATCATTGAAAATATTTACAAGTAAATATTTGCTAGTAGTTTTACCAGACATCTGTATTTTTAGTATAGCACATCCTATGTTTTTACTGTGATTTTTAATATGGAATTTTTAATTCTAAATTCTAAATTTTCTTTCTTTCTTTTTATAGCACAAGTATATTCTGCTGGATCATGTGGCTTCCAGTCTGACTGATTTTCTGGCCTAGAATCAAAACGTCTTAATTTTCACTTGATCCTCCAATGGAGATTGCCTTTCTGAACTGTTATTTTGCCTTTCAATCTAGCCCTTAGTGCTTTTTTGCATGTCACTATTTGTGTGTAGAACTTCGTTCCCAAATATTCACTGTGGGCAGTACGCTATCTCATATTAAATCCTTCTCAAAGGCAAAAATCTAGTGTAATTTTGACTAAACATAAGAATGGCCATATTGGGTCAGACCAAAGGTCCACCTACCCCAGTAACCTGTCTTCCAACAGTGGCCAGTGCCAGGTGCTTCGTTCTGAGTGTGGTACACCATGGTTATGTATCAACCATCTGCCACAATTTGCTACCTCTCACCTTTGTCATCCACTGGTCTAGGAGTAGCAAATTGTGATGGATGGTTGATGCCCTGTGCTACCTTTCACCTTTCCCATCCTCTGGTCCAGGGGTAGGAAATTGTGACAGATATAACCATCCATCAAAATGTGTTATCCTTTGGCCAATGAGAATGGAAGTAGCAAATTGTGACAGTACAGAAAAACATCCATAGGTGTAACTGGTAGAAAAATCTGTCAGTAGTGGTTTTTGATATTATGCCCTTGCTCCTGGCAGGAGACAGTAATGTTCAAACTGTGGGGGGGGGCATCCCCTTAGTGAGGCACCTCTTCCAGTTTGAAAACCTCTGTGCTAGGAAGAGGGATAGCTCAATGGTTTGAGCATTAGCCTGCTAAATCCAGGGTTGTGAGTTCAATCCTTGAGAGGGCCATTGAGGGAGCTGGGGCAAAAATCTGTATGGGGATTAGTCCTGGTTTGTGCAGGAGGTTAGACTGGATGACCTTCTGAGGTCCCTTCCAACACTGATAGTCTATAAATGGAAGGCAGAAATCTGGGGTGGCTGTGACCTTGTATGCCACCCCACTCATCACCTTGAGGGGGTACAAATATGCTTGCAAGCCTCATGTGGTAAAATGCTTAGTTACAGCTCTGGCTGGAGACCTGACTGGCAAGGGGAATATTAACCTGAAATGGTGATTTTTTACCACAAAGGAGCCTGTATCATGGACTGAAGAGCTGAGGCAACACTCCTGGTGTGTGTTTAGAAAGTTGGCCTACAGCCCAACACCTAGTCAGATTTCAGAGTAGTAGTCGCGTTAGTCTGTATCCACAAAAAGAACAGGAGTACTTGTGACACCTTAGAGACTAACACATTTATCTGAGCATAAGCTTTTGTGGGCTACAGCCCACTTCATCAGATGCATAGATGAAGTGGGCTGTAGCTCACAAAAGCTTATGCTCAGATAAATGTGTTAGTCTCTAAGGTGTCACAAGTACTCCTGTTCTGTCTAGTCAGAGACTTTCAGGACTTTAATAATAGAAAAGTTGCCTAGAAGAACACAGTCCTCTAGGTCTCTCCAGCTCCATCCTCCCCTGCTGCAGTCTCAAGGGTAGCATCTCAGGGAGCTGCTAGAGTTACTTTAATACCAATTCCCAGTGATGCCAAAACCAGTCAGGAACACTATTAATTGCTGTCATGTGTTGTAGCCTTGCTAGGATAAAGCCCTGGTAATCAGTATGCTTACTATCTTGTATATGACATGTGCACAGTATAATTAACACACATATTCACCAAATATGCAAATCGGTAGTGTTATTTGTATAAAATATTTAGATTTCTGCACCTTCAGCCTTAGCACATGTATGTTAAAATATATACATAATACATGGCTGAGGGGTGAAAACATTATTTTAGTTTTTGTCTATGGCTAATGTCACTATAAATTACTAGCCAATCTCTAAGCATCCTGCCCTGCAGGGTTTCATTCAAAGGCTGTACTGAGTTAATGTGATAGTTGGACGTCTCCATGCCAAAATACTTCAGCCAGGGTGATGGGAGTGAGTCTGTGGGGACAAGGCCTCCTTCTCATCTGCCTGCAGCTGGGGCACAAAGTGTCCACTTCCTCCAACAGCTGTGGGCCTTCCGGCCACCCATGCACTGGGCCTCATGGGAGATAATGTCTCCGCTCCTCCCCCTTGGAGCGTGCGTGAAGGGGTAGAGAGCGTTAGTTTGGTATCCCCCGGCCGCCCGCATCGTGAGTCCGTGTCTCGCCAGGGTAGCGGGGCAGTCCTGGCTCAGAGTCAGCCACCCCCCTGGATGTGTATGTGTGTGTGGGGGGGTGTCCTGCCCAAGAGGTAGCCCCGCCCCCGCGCCAGCCTGGCACCGCAGCTCACCCCTCCCAACGGGACCGGGGTTGGCTCAGCGTTAACGCCACCGCGACGGGAAATCCTGGCTCATAGCCAGCACTACCCTCTAGAACCAGCTCGGTCTGTGCCCCGCCCTTCCCCAGCTGTCTCTCTGATTGGTGGGCAGGTTGTGTACACACCAGGCTGCGCCAATGGGCTGTTGGCGGCGCCTAACCTCACGCGGAGGGGTGGCCAATGAGAGAACGCAGTTGTCAGACGCCGCCAAGCTTGTGCGGGGGAGAGGGACTCAGACTCTGTGCGGCTGAGGAGCGCGCTGGAGAGTGGGCCGGGCTGCAGGCACGGTGAGCCGGGGCGGTTGGGACCGTATGCGTCGAGAGTCGTTGGGTCTCGGTGCACCCTCTCGGGCGGCGCCGACCGCCAGGGGCAACGCAGAGCCGGCCAGGGGGCGCCTCTCTCCGCGGGGCCGGGCGGAGCAGCTGCCAGGTGGCCGGCTAACTGCTACAGCAGCTGGCGAGGGAGAAGCCGTCGCCGGCTCCTTGTCTCGGCTCTGGTGCTGGCCAGGCCCAGCCCGTTCCACCCCCGGGGCCTGTGGAGGCACGGGGCGGAAGAGAGCGCCGAGCTGCTGCGTAGGGGGCAGCCCCGCTCAGTCCCTGGCTGTGGTGTCCCCCTCTGCGCGCCCTGGGGCTAGCGGCCGTATCGCTCTTCTCCCTGGGGGCCTGCCGGCGCCCTGACGTGGGGCCACTGTCACGGGGATTCATTTCCCCGCCGGGCGCCCTGGAGACAGGCTCTCGTGCCTGACACTTGTGAGTCACGGTCCCCTTTCATCGCCTGAGCGAGGTGGCACGATGTGCTCGGCGTGCCTGGCACGCAGGCCCGTGTCTGGAGCTGGGTAGTGCCGTGTGACAGCCGCCCTGTCTGTCTCACTGGGGCTTCGCCTCCGCTGCTCGAAACGCCGCTGGAGGTCATAGAAGTGGCCGCGTGTGTGTTGTAATTGGTGTCTCCCCAAGTCTCCACAGACCCCTCTCCTTCCAAGGGAGATACGAGTTTCTGGGGGAGGTGAGAGGCGGCTCACTACAGATTATACAGTACTTGGTCCTTCTGCCAGTGTGGCAGTTCGGTGTTTAATTCACTTTATAGCAAGGCTGTGTTCTAGCTGGCAATTTGGTTCCTATCAATTTCATTTAAACAAAAAAACCCTTCACATGTGCAGCACAAAGTTAAGATGTTTTGCACTATACATTTATGCAACACTCTGAAAAACGTTCATGGCCTCTTGCTAAGCTTATTTGCTATATAGAAAGGCTTGCTATGCTTATTTGCTATATAGAAAGGCTTTGGTTTTGCCAATCTGGCAACTCTTACAAATGTTAAGCCAATTTAATAGAAACTTGTATAGAAATATAAAAGGGGGAGAGAAGCATTGATTACTGGGCTAGTCTTAACAATGTTGGAATTTAAAGCACCTCAGTTTTTTAGCAGCAACTGGAGAGTAACATTGTCAGTAAATGACCAGGTCATATATCATCTGTCCTGTCTTTTAAAGAAATTCCAAGCTGTGAATTAGTTTGATATATGGCTTGATAAAAATGTTTGTATGCCAGTATATAGTTAGATGGTTAAAGTGAATTAAATTAAATTAATCCTTTTACATCAGATTGTGGCTGTTAATCCACTTGATTACATAGTGATATGCTAATATTTTTTATTGAAAGCATGTCAGTTTTATGGGAATGGTACTCTTTATTGATATTCTTCTGATACAAATGAGAAAATGTATTTTAAAGTTCAGATCTTTATGTATAAAAACACAGGTACTTGCAACTTCAGAAATACCTTGTTTAGAATATTCTATTTACAGTGAAATACAGGAGCAGTGGAAACTCCCTAAAAGTTGGGGGGGGGGGGGGGGCAGGGCACAGCCCAAAGCATGGCTCTACCACTTCATGCCACTCCTTACTCCCAAGGCCCCACCTCCTCATTTTGTCTCTTTCCCCCAAGACACTGCCCCCTGCTTGCTCCTCTCCATCCTGGTGCTCACCCTTATGGCCAGTAAAAAGTTGGGGGGGAGGGAGCATGGTTCTGCCTCCCCATTTTGGTGCCCTTGATGCAATATCTTGAAGAAATTTTGATAAGAGTTGAGAAAGGAAGAGAGAATATAGATGACAGGGAAGAGAAGGATGACAGGAGAGGTAGCTGCAAGAAAAAGGTACTGAAATCTCTCCTACTCTAAAGACAGTTTCTCTTGTTAAACATGAAGCATTATCTCTAAAAGAGACCTAGGAATAATAGGTTAGGTGATTTAGGCCTATCCTAGAGAAAGAGAGAGAACTGGGAAATAATTCTTAAAAGTGACTCCTATTTTGTTATTAGTGGGCACTGTCTTGTATTGACAAACTTCTGAGAGAAATCTTGTATTTTTCTGTAAAATCCCTCATGGTTCTCTTATAACCACTTCCTGTGTGTGCAAAAATCGTTGTTGTACTATCAAGAATGAAAAGGAGCAGTTTGATTCAAGTTAACTTTCAGTGGACATAGTTAAATTACTTTCCCTAGCTATATGAAGTTGTTAACATTGATAGATGTACTACTTGTCTGAGCCTTCTGCTCAACTGTTATATCACTATTTGTTTGTTAAGGTGGACAGTAATTTTCACTACATTATCTGGCATGTTGTACACACTGGATCCCTTTGATGCAAACTGCTACCAGGAAGAACAGGACCAAATGATTTTTGAATTACGTATTTTTACATAAAGCTGTAAAATTATTGTTTTTGAGTGACATTCTTTAGATATTAAAGTGTAAATCTCTTCAGTATGAGGAATAAAGTATCACATTGACTTACTGCACCAGGTTTTCACTTTTAGAAACTTTAGTTCAAATCTAGTTTAGTCTGTATGTGAAATTAGTTCTGTCATCTCATTGTAGTCTTCAGTGGACACTTTTTGTGGCAGGTTTGCAAAGTGGAAATTTTGTAATGATTTGGTGTAGTTGTCTGCTCAGCAAAAGCCCATTGCTGAAAGTACTGCACGTTCTGATCCAGGTGAGTTTAGTATTGTGTGAAGAAGCTTGTTTGAGTTAGAGGTATCTTAGAGGTGTTATCTACCTCTAAGAGGTTAGCCTAGGCAGATCAGTTGGGGGAAAAAGTGCATAATATAGTAAGACAAATGGTGTTAATTTTCTAGAAGTACCTCATGTTTTCCCACTTTGTGTGTTGAAATAGGTGTATGTGAGAATCATGTCCAGAACAGCATTTTTGTCCAGGTGCACAGTTAAGAGCAGACACAGGGTGGAACTGATAACATCTGATTCAGTTTATTTCTGCTGCTTAGGCTATGAGAGCTTATTTACAGGAGCAGCGAAAGAACATGCGTGACACTCTATGGTGGTGAGCTGCATAAGTGAACCTTACAGTATAAAGCAAGTTTCTGGAGATGGGCACCAAATTCAATAAGAGAAAATAGTGATGTGATATAGCTGAGAAAAGGAAGCTGTTTATCCATGCTGCGTTTTGTTTATAAAATCTTAATCGTGTGTCATCTTGAAGCAGATTGTGGCCCTTTAGCTGTAGCACATGTAGTTCACTGGGCAGGAGTTAACCATAGTTGTCTTATTCATACAATACTGCCTTAAAACCATGTTCTTTGCTTTGTCTTTAATACTCTGCAAGTCTATTAATTAATTGCTTTTTATATGTGCTTCTAGCTTTTTTTGTTGTACAATGTTTAGAGAAAAAATCTTTACTCTTATTCTTACCAGCTAGTAGTGAAGTCCTACAAATGTAGTCAATAGAGAATAAGTGAGCAGATTTGTAGGTGGGTTAACAATCTTACCAAGATTATCATTTCCTGGCACCAGACCAGAGGGAGCAAAGTTGATAATGTGTTCTTCGACTTAAGTCTCAGACAAGGCTGGTGCAAAGCCAACAAGCTACCTAAATTTGTCTTGCTTTCAGATACACCTATCCTAAAGTTTATGTAAGTAATTAAATGAAAAATAAACTAAAATACATTGGGGGTTACTGTAAGAAAATTAAATCCAAGTTGATGCTTAATTTAAGTTGTTCTTAAGGTGGGGGGTGTCAAAAGTGAGCAATTTGTGTTCTGCAATCCCATGAAAAGGTGGTGTGTGTTATGGCATGGTAATTTTATAATGCTCAACTTCTTGTTTTGGTTCCTTTTTATTTAGCCTTGGTAACTGTTATAGATTTTTATAGCTGTATCCATTAGTGGGAGTGGAATAAGGACTGAACTTCATCTTTAAAATGCATAGTACACCTGTGTTGTAAGAAGATAAAACAATGAAAGATCACTTAGCACAGCCTCATTCCATAATATTTGCTGAAATATCACTTTTTGGCTCCTTGTAGTAGGTTGATAATCAGTAAAACCATCTTCAGCTATTTCAAGTTCAGGACTATATATCCCTTCCACTATTGCAGATATAAAACTTTTGCAAGAGGTACAATCTAAGAAAATGAAACTAAATGCTTATCTCAATTCATCTCACAAGATCAATACATAAATAACTAATGACCTTTGGTTTTGGGCCAGCTTCTACTGTGGTACAAAGCGTTCTAGTAGGGCATCTTTTAGTTCTTGTGAGATGGATGTAGCTACTCAGTGAAAAAGGGATGGAACTAACTTTCACTTGATCAAATAGAGAGTTAGCTATTGGTAACAAGAAGCTCTGACTTTAAGAACACACTTCATAGAAGAAATGTTCACCAGGACCAGTTCTGAGTTTTAGAGCTTGCTGAAATTAGTTCTGAAATCTTTCCTAATTAACTGCCATTTAATAAAGAAAATGAATTCAAAAGGTACTTTGTGCGCCTGTAATAAGAGTGACTGAAAGCAAGCATGCCAGCTGTCAAGGGCCACCTGTTAGTATAGTGACTGAACTGTGCCCTATTTAAACATGTCATTATTATGGCCAGTGTGTTCTGCGCAGAAACTTCCTAATTACTATAGACTGTCAGTTAACTATTGAAACTCACTTTTAAAGTAGATTTCTGCTTCTGCTAGTTGGTGACCTAGTTCTGTAGAACATCTTAGTGTTTTTGTTACCAAGCAAATGCTATAACAACCACCTAGCATTTAGTATTGGGCGTCATAGTAGGGATTCAAACCAAGTAAGCAAAAGACCATTTTTAATCACTATACAAGATATATAAAATTTGATGGATTGTTCTTAAATACCAAGAATTGGAATTATTTTTGTTAGAGTACACAATACTCAGTGAAATCACTTAGGACTTGCCCATGATACCTCTTACACATTTGAGTAGTCTCATAAGCTCCAGTTCAATCATTTTTTTGTATATACATGTTTGTAGGCATGAGGCCTTAAATAAAAGTGTGGGTATCCTCCAGTAACTAAGATAACACATGGGAATTTACAGGTATTACTTTAATCAGATTAATTTATAAACTAGTGAATGAAATTTCTATCATCATGCCTTAAAGCTCTGACCATATGAAATAATTGCTCTATAGCCTTATTTTTCCATGTGGGCAATTGCTATAGGTACCAGGAGAATCCTAACTGAACACTCATAGGTGAAGTGGAGTCCTAATGATTGAGTGGGAGGGGAGTCTGGCCCATACTACACCTCTACACCGATATAATGCTGTTCTCAGGAGCCAAAAAATCTTACCGTGTTGTAGGTGAAACTGCGTTATATTGAACTTGCTTTCATCCGCCAGAGTGCGAAGCCTCGCCCCTCCGGAGCACTGCTTTACCATGTTATATCCAAATTCGTGTTATATTGGGTCACGTTATATCGGGGTAGAGGTGTATGAGGAAAAATGAACACTCTGCTAGTAATTGTGTTTTAGTATACTCCCTTCTGCTTGTGAGGTTTCTTTTGCAAAATGTCACACATGGTCTCTCAAAGTTGTTTTAAGATCAGGTCATAGAAATTGGTGGACTTGAATGTAAATTTTGTAGAACTACCTTTGCATATTACTTTTCTTTCAGTGTTATGCAGGTGGCTCCTTAACTTGAACAATAGGCTCCAACTTTGGACACAGAATCTCTTCCGCTCAATACTGGATGTACTACGCAATTCACAGAGACAGAGATACAGAGAGAGATACTCGGTACATTTCTCATGGTACTGCTCCAGTTACTCCTTTTATTTTCTAGGAAAAAAAAAAAGAAATATTTCTCCTTGAGTCTCCACAAATCTTGACTTTTGGGCTTCTGTAGTTTACCTTGTGACTCAAGTAGACCAATCTGTTTCTAGAAATCTTGAGCATGCTCCCTCTTCCTGACCAGCACAGCTCTTTTAATTAATATTTTTCTTTGCAGAATTCAGATTTTATCAAATCTTCTAGGTGGAAAATGCTGGCTGCACATCCTCCAAGGATGAAAGGGAGTTGTCTCATTCTCTCCACAGTCCAGTCTGTCCCTCTTTCATCTAGAGTTGTTACCTGGGTCCTACCAGCTGCACACTTCCTACCAGCTGCACACTTCCTAACAGGCACAGGGCAGATGCATCCACCTCCATGGAAAGTGGTGCTAGTTGCAGTATGGGGTGTGTGTGTGCATGCGCGTGCCTTCTTTGGGGGGTTTGTGTGTGCACATGCGTGCCTTCTTTCCTCAAAGCTCTGTCCCTCAGGGTTGGCTTTAAGCCGATTTACCTGATTCCCCGGAATCGGGCCTTGCGCTGAAGAGGGCCTCGCTCTGGGGATCTTCCGCGGCATTTCAGCGGCGGGGGGTCCTTCGATGCCACGGAAAACCTGGAGCGGACCACCCCTGTGGCCAAAGTGCTGCTGAAGCCCTGGACCGCTGCTGAGTATTCCAATCAGGCCCTGCGGGTCATAAAGCCGGCCCTGCTGTCTGGCCCTAGTTTGCACCTTTTACTCTGGGGCGTTTGAGCTTGTTGCTTCAGGGGATGAATTATTTCTCTTCCTCCCTCAGCCTAGTCCCTTCTCTCTTACATGGCTCAGCAGTTCCAAACCACTGGTGCTCACATTTTCCTCCTTCTTGAAGCGTCTGGTTGAGCAGTTTTTCCTTCTGTTTTCCCAGAGGCTGTTTCAGCAGACCCCTCAATTTCTCCTCATCATTTTTGGTCAAAGCAGCTTTGGGGTGTGTGACAAGTTACTGGTTAAGGAAATCTGAGCCAGGCCTGTCACGCCAGCTCCAATCAAGAAAGGGGAATTGGAGCTGGCTAAGTAAGCCCAGGCCTGATTGGCAAACAGGGAACAGCCACTGGCTTCATTAGTGAGGGGCTACATAAAAGCTGGCAGGAAAGAAACCAGGGAGGAGAAGGTAAGAGAGGAGCCAGAGAATTTGAGGGAATAGGAGCTCTTCTCTGCTGACTGTGGGAGCTAACAGTCCCTGAGGCTGTGCTACTGAAGCTGTTTGTAGCTAGAAGGTGGTGGGGAAAATATACTGTAAATAAAGAGCACGGATGATTGCACCAACACAGATGTCTCTTGCTGGTTTGTGGGCATAGAAGAGGCAGCAACGAGGAGGAAATGGCAGTGCCTTGCTACAGGGTGACTAGTTCACCTATTGTAAAGAATAAGGGATAGTAAGACTAGTTTAAAAAAAAAACAAGCAACTTATATATCCCAATAAACAAATGATTCCCTAAACTACATTAATAAATGCAGGGAAGAAGGAAAATGGCTTACTTGTAAATTAGCTTCTCTGAAAATATCATTCCAACAGAATTCTCTCACCCACTCACTTCTCAGAATTCAGCGTTATTTTAGTGATCCTGTGCTTGTGTGTGTGTGCGCAAGCATCCAAACAAAATTATTTTTGGTTTGAAAATCTTAAACTTTTGGTTTTGTCCTTTTGAATGGATTTATCTCCTGGAGTGCTTTGCTCCCCATTCAGTGAGAGGAATTGACTAGAATACTTGGAGGGCATATGTTCATCTGTCCTCTGCAGAGGGGTGAGGGGATGCTAGGCTTGTACTCTTCCCTGCTTCCCTAGAGGTGCAGTTAAAAATATCTAAACTGGAATTCTGCTAGTCTCACCGTAGGAAGCCAAGATCCCAGAATGAGAATCATCTGATAGATTCAGAGAAGTGGAGGAAGAGTCCAGTGTGCTTAATCTGACCCTATAGTTCTGCCCCCATTTAGTATGCTAAGCACACTGTTTTATCCCTTGTTGACTGATTTCTCACATCCACATCCCATTGCTGGTTCTAGCTTGCCAGAGGCTAAGCCTTTAAGGCTGTTCCTGTATTTTTCTCTTTCTGGTGACCATGCTTGATGTATTCAGCAGCTCCTTGCACTGCTGCATGTTTATATACCTTGCCCTACCCAGACCTCCAAGCATTTGATATAGAAGCATCTGCAGCAGCTGGCATTGCTACACAGCAGCAGCTCCTTGCCTTCGCAGCAGACAGTGCAGTAGGACTGCTAACCATCATCATCCACTGCTTCCACTGCAGCTCTGCTATCCTGCTCCCCAGCGATGAGCTCGGGGGATCCGTACTCATCCTCCGGGGTGCTGCTGGCAGCAGACAGTGCAGTAGGACTGGTAACTGTCCTCATGGGACATATAGCTTGACCAGGGGTTCTGGGAATGTCTTCCCTGCCCACCTCCTAGCAGCCTCCAGGGCATGGTGTACTGGGCATCACTTCCCCTGCAACTCTGCTCTCCTGCTCCCCACCGACGAGCTCGAGGGATCCGTTCATAAAGCCTGGACAGTAGTAAGGAGCAGTTTAACTATAGGCTGAGCAGGTGCAAAATGGTGGTAGAATGTGCCTTTGGACGTTTAAAAGCTTGCTGGAGCTGTTGGTAAGACTTCAGCGCAACCAACATTCCCATTGTTATTGCTGCTTGCTCTGTGCTCCATAATATCTGTGAGAGTAAGGGGGAGACATTTATGGCAGGTGGGAGGTTGAGGCAAATCGCCTGGCATCCGATTTTGAGTAGCCAGACACCAGGATGATTAAAAGAGCATAGCAAGGTGTGCTGCGCATCAGAGAGGCTTTGAAAACCAGTTTCTTGATTGGCCAGGCTTTGGTGTGACAGTTGTGTGTGTTTCTCCTTGATGCAAACTCGCCCCTTTTGTTGATTTTTAATTCCCTGTAAGCCAGTCACCCTCCCCCCTTCGAAATAAAGTAACTATTGTTTTGAAACCATGCATTCTTTCTTTCTTTCTTAATTTTTTTTTTTTTAAAATCAGATAATGGACAAGGTAGCCTGGGTGGGGTGGGAGAGCAGGGAAGGACAAGGCCACATTGCTTATTGTAGCCACACTAAAAATCAAACTGTTTGAATGACAGCCTTCTGTTGCTTGGGCCAGCCTCTGGAGTGGAGTGGCTGGGTGCATGGAGCCTCCCACTCTGCGTTCTTGGGCATCTGGGTGAGGAGGCTATGGAACATGGGGAGGAGGATAAGTAGTTATACAGTGGATGCAGCAGGGGGTCTGTACTCTTGTTGGCTTTCCTGCATGCTTCATCATGTCCGTTTGCTCCCCCAAAGATGCTTCATCATGTCTGTTTGCTCCCCCATTAGCCTTAGCATCGTGTCTTGCCTCTGCTCTTCGCACTCAATTCTTTCCTGGCCTCTGCCACTGAATGCCTCCATGCATTAAGCTGTGCCCTATCAGTGCGGGAGGACTGCATAAGCTCGGAAATCATGTAATCGCAAGTGTATTTTTTTCACCTTCTAATCTGCGATAACCTCAGGGACGGAGATGATAGGGGGAGCATAGACACATTCTACATTCTATGATTCTGGTGGAACTGCATGGTCACCTGTGCTGCTGAGTTCGCCACTTGTACCAAACAGGAAATGAATTTCAAAAGTTCCCAGGGTTTTTCCTTTGTAGCTGGCTAGTGCATCGGAGTTCAAAGTGCTGTCCAGAGTGGTCACGATGGAGCACTCTGGGATAATTCCCGGAGGCCAATACCGTTGATTTGCATCCGCACTACCCCAAACTCAACCCAGCAAAGTCAATTTGAGTGCTACTCCCCTCGCTGGGGAGGAGTTCTGAAGTCGATTTTAAGCGCCCTTTAGGTCAATGGAACGGTGTTGGTTGTGTGGATGCATTCATTTTTAAATCAACCTAATGCGGCCAAATTCGACTTAACCCTGTAGTGTATACCAGGCCTAAGATTGGCAACAGGACAAGGGATAGTGGAGTTATATTCATTAGTGGAATTACTGGGTGGGAAAAGGACAGAAGGATCCTAGTACCTGCAGTTCCTCATATCCAGCCATCTGGTGAAATGATTTCACACTGAGGTTTATTTTGAGTCTTGTACACTCATTTGTTCCATTTTTATTTTAAAATAGATATTGGCCACTGTGATAGCCATCTATGTTGATTTTGTTTCATATTCTATCTTATTTATTAAACACATTTTAAAACTTTTTATGATCATTTATTTAAGGAGCTTTATTAAAGGAAGGTAACAAGCTGGACATTATATAGAAATATCTTGTACACCTGGAACATCATATAAATACTAGAACAGAAACAAAGTAACATATGTAAAATATATGCACAAACAATGCATTCAGAATCTGTCCAAATGATCTTTAATAGAACCTATTATCAAATACATGGGTAATAACTTAATTTTTTGTATCACATAAGAAGATCACAGAATAATTAATAGAAATTCCAGAGTAAGAAGTCCCCACTTATATTTTTGTTTGCTAACAAATTTGAATTTGTTTCTGTACTACCAAATCTTCATATTTAAACTGTATAGTTTGATTACTGATCAGTAATATTTTCAACAGAGGCTTTGTTTTTACAAAATCTGAGACTAACTTCTAATAGGAATTAGATACTAAAATATATTTGTAAAATTTGTAGAAACAGGGTGGCAATACACTTATTCCTATGGAAGAAAAAATTCTGGCGAACACTTGAACAATTAAGAACCTAGTCTGAAAACCGAGACAGTTGAGCAGCATATGTGCAACAGGTGGTCTAATCCATTTAGCACTATGCATAAATTAGTAGCTTTAAAACTGATCTTGTACTGATTAATCAAGGAACCTTTCTGTTACCCTGCAGCCTGATGAAACCTAATCTTATTCTACACTGGGCTGAACCCTAATGTTAATTCTAGAGATAGATGTACATAGAATAAGTTGTATCTTTCAAAATGAATACATGCACTGTATTGGTCAATTTTTCATATAACTAGGAGCAGCTCAACAATATCTTCGGAAAGGAAGAGTGGCATATGGAGCATAAAATTTTTACATTGCAGTAAACAAGATCTTCTAGCTGCATCACTTAAATAGATTCTTAGGAATGGATTTTTTTCTGTGCTTTTTAAAAAAAAAAAAAAAATGTTTAATGTATCCACATGATCATGTCCAAATATCATCTACTGAAATACAGTAAAAGTGATGGCTTAAATTCTAAAAAAGCAGTCCAACAACCAGAGGGCCCAGTTGCATTATTTTGTTGTCTTGTGTGACGATTAGTGTAATACTGGTATAATAGCAGCACTGACTGTTGGAAGACTTGCGGTATGTGATGTTGGGTATGTGATGGGTGGTATTTAGGAGCACAGGGAGATTCATCTGTTGGTGCTCATTCCTTTTGGAGGTAAGGTGTCTCGAGGTGCTAATCAAAAAAACTGGGAGAGAAAGAAATTAAAACGGAAGTTTGCTTAAACATGGACATAGAAATGAAATAGTGTGTTTTCTAGTGTAAGAGGCTCTCTTTAATTTCTGGAGGTATTTGTTTAATATACTTGTTTACCTGAAGCTTATTAGGCTATTGTCTAAAAATTAGTCTTTAGAACAATTAATTTTTAGAGCAAATCAATTTCTGGAGAACTAAGTATTTTTCTGCAGAAAAACACATTCTGTAACTTGTGTTGTCTGTTTCCAATAAATGAATTGTATATCAAAGCTCTAATCTAAATGAAATTTTAGAATAGATTAGACTTCTTAAACTGCAGAGAAATTTGGGTTAGGTTGTGGGGGTTTTTAATTTATCTCACTGGAGAAGTCAGAATTGCACTTAGCTATCTTTTAACTAAATTAGTAATCAAGCTGGATTTTGAATGTATTCAGCATTTGTGATCATAACTGGACTTTGTTGTTGCCCTGGTATTCCTATTGCTTGGTATTAGTATTGTTCAGCTGTCAGCTTAATTTACCACACTGCTCTCTTGTTAAAGCACGTGTAACCAAAAGGTGAACAAAAATTGTGATGGTTGCTTTTTAGAAATAAAAGCTTTACATTCTGGAGAAAGGTCCTGAATCTGTGAGGCACATTTTCTGTGGCATAGAACTGGGCCCCTAAATCCATCTTTGTATAATTTCATCAGAAACCAGTGGGAGAACAAAGTCAAATTTTACATTTTGCTATTTGTTTGATGCAAGCTGTCAAGTAGTAACTGGGAATAGGAAATAATCTACATTTTGAGACCATCTGCATGGGTTCTTTTGTCTGAAACTGACAAGAGGTCATGGCAGATGGTGAGATCACGAAGTTTGGCTTCTTGAGCTTGACAGAATGTGTTCATAAAGCTGGAAGAAAACTAACTATTTTTATTTGCATAGAGGTTGGTGACAAGACTGTAGTAGAGTTTTTTTTTTTTTTTGGATAAAATCTCCTGGATCACTCAACTTGACACAATTTAATCTTAGTGAAATGAATTACTGATAATTTCTCGAACAAAATTATCCCTAAGCCAGGGGTTCTCAAATGGGGGTTGGGACCCCTCAGGGGGTCGTGAGGTTATTACATGAGGGTCGCAAGCTGTCAGCCTCCACCCCAAACCCTGCTTTGCCCCCAGGATTTATAATGGTGTTAAATATATAAACAGGTGTTTTTAATTTTTAAGAGGGGTCACACTCAGGCTTGCTATGTGAAAGGGGTCACCAGTACAAAAGTTTGAGAACCACTCCTCTAAGCAGACTAAATATGCTTGGCAATTACATCTCTTTCTTTCTGATCTGATATACAGATAACTAGACTTTCGAATTTCACAGAAATCAAGTTGCCCATCAATACAGAAGTATTTCACTTGAGTTGAAAGCACATCCATCCATCCCCCTTGCATAGGATCCAAGACTTCATACTTGGAATAGAGGGAGTAAGAAGTCAATGGTGGGGCTGAAGCAGGGGTTAGGAAGAGAATGGGCACCTCCATCCCAAATTTTAACACATGATGTAGGAATGCAGTATATTGTCTCCATTACTGTGGTTGTAGCCTCATGGTTACAGCCTCTCCGTAGTTTATGCAGGAGTCATTTGGAATCATTGTACCTGCACAGTCACAGATCCAGTAGTTCTTTGAGTGATTGCTCGTGTGTATTCCACGATAAGTATGCGTGCTCGCCCCATGCACCGGTGTCAGAAGTTTTCCCCATAGCAGTACCCATAGGAGAGCGCCCCTAGCAATCCCTGGAGTGGTGCCACCATGGCACAATATAAGGGGTACTGCATGCTCTCACCACCCTCAGTTCCTTCTTGTCGCCAGTGAAGGTGCTTTGGAACTGCTGTGTTCCAGCATTCCGTTGTATCTTTCCCTGTTCGCACTGTCATTTAGTTTGTAGGTAGATAGTACATGTAGTTTTAAATAGAGTAGAAGAACCATGCCCGGGTCAGGGCATGCCCCGGGCTTTAAGTCATGCAACACTTGTAAACGGCCTATGCCCATAAGTGACCTGCACACTATCTGCTTACACTGTCTTGGGGAAACTGACATCAGCAACTGCTGCAAAATTTGCAGATCATGTAAGCCCCAGACTAAGAAGGAGTGGGATATATGGCTCTGAGCCATATTGATGGAGTCAGCCCTGACCCTGACGTTGCTATGCCACTCCGAGTCAGCACCATAGCATCGGTGACCTAGCAGTGCCTTCCACCAGCTGGGACCGTTCCCCATCCATGGGACACTCTAAGAAGACGAAGCAGTCTTCTCCATCAAGGCACCAGGGCAAGGCTGGAGGTCAGACTAGACCTGCTTTGAGCAGCTCTCGATTCCCCCTCTGCCTCGTGGCCTCTGACTCAAGTAGAGTGGGGTAGCCCAGCCCACTCCGGGCTGACCTCCCCGGATGCCAGTGGCCACATACAGATGCCCTCCATGCCGGAGGCCCTGCAGGCAGCTCAAGACATAATGTCTTTCCTGGTACCAGCTACACCGACCCCAGCGGCTCCCTGGTCCAGAAGGGAGCCAGCGCTCGGACTGCCAGTCGCCACCTGGGCGGTACCACTCACGGTTGAGGGAAGGTTCCCAGCACCGCTCTCTGCAGTGACCACGCATCTCTCACCAGTCTCTGTTGACCCCCACCCGATTGTTTGGCTGGATGCTGAGCAGCAGGGAATCAAGGCACTGCTCCATATCGAGGGAGTGCAGGCCTCGAGGTCAGAGCATGCCCTGCTGGGACTGGGACCAACTGCACAAGATGTCACCGACTCAGAGAAGCCACCCTAGCCCCTCACAGTACTGACGTCGATGCTGCTCACGCTCTTCACACCAGTCGAGGTCCCTGGCATGGCACTACTCCCGCATCCCTAGGCATAGATCGCCGGCAACCAGCCGTTGCAGATCTGCCCACCAGAGCTGTTCACGGAGCAGCTGTTACAGACAGTACTCCCGCTCTTCTACACCGGACTCGAGGTCTGGAGCCCAGCACTGCTCACGATGACGCTACTCGGCCCCATCCTGGGATAGCGGTTGTTCGTTCGCCAGCCCAACCTCCCCTCAGAGCTGGCAGTCAGCGGATCAAATGACTCCAGTGGGGCAGCCTGCCCTGGTGGTGCCACAGCAAGTGCAGTGGCACCAGGCTCTCTCGCTAGCGCCCTAGTACCAATGGACCCCATGGGCCCTGATGCAGCCCCTGATGGTGGCCTGCTCGGTAGCTGGGGCCTTGGACAGACTGCCAGTCTCCCTCTCTCAACCCCCCAGGGAGGGGTCAGCAGAGTGCTCTTCCCCAGCCCAGTGCTCAGAAAGGGACCAAGTGTTGCAAACTGTGGCACTGGTGGGAACGCAGAGCACCACGCGTCCATCCTCATCCTCCCCTGATGAGACCATCATGGCACCTCCTCTTCCTTTTCCCCAGGAGGACACAAAAGCCTGCCAAGAGCTCCTGAAAAGGGTGGCTTCAAGCCTCAATTTACAGGCTGAAGAGGTGGAGGAGATTTCAGACTCCTTCTTTGATGTCCTTTCAGCCACAGCACCAGGCAGAGTGACTCTCCCTCTCCATGAAGGGGTGGCAAAAATCTCCGCTGCCCTGTGGCAGATCATGTCTTCCTTGCTCCCATTTCTAAGAGGACAGAGCAGAAGTATTTTGTGCCCGCCAAGGGGCATGCATATCTCTATACTCACCCCGCCCCCAACTCTTTGGTGGTCGAGGCAGTCAACCACAAGGAACGTCAAGGCCAAACCATTCCCAGGACTCAAGGAGGCTGGACTTGTTTGGGAGAAAGCTTTATTCTTTTTCCAGCTTCTAGCTGAGGGTGGCAAACCACCAAGCCCTGCTGGGCAGATATGATTTTTAACTTGTGGGGCTCAATGCCAAAGTTTACAGACTCCCTCCTGGAGCGTGATAGGAAGGAGTATAAGGCGCTGGTGGAGAAGGGCACCGCTGCTGCCAGAGCAGTCCTTCAGGAAGCCTCAGACACAGCGGACATGGAGCAAGATCTGTGGCCTTTGTGCTGTCCATGCAGAGGGCATCGTGGCTCCTCTTGTCCAGGTTGTCCAGCGAGGCAGCTCTTTGCAGGACCTCCCTTCACTGGCAAGGCCCTGTTCGCAGAGCAAACAGATGTGAAATTACATGGTCTCAAGGACTCTCACATAACCTTAAAGACTCTTGGTCTCTATGTCCCAGCCCCGGCCAGGACCAAGTTCAAACCTCAGCAAGCCCTGGAATGAACAAAACCGTTCAGGAAGTCTTCACAGCTGTTCATTGCCATGGCTGAATGCATGAAGGATCAGCCGATCTCCACTTAGCGGCTCTCCAGCTGGATCACTTCATGTATCCACACTTGTTATGACCAGGCGGGAATTCCCCCACCACCAATTGTGAGAGCACACTCGACAAGGGTGCGAGCCTTGTTGGCCGCCTTTCTGGCTCACGTCCCTATTCAGAACATTTATAGGGTTGCTACATGGTCCTAGGTTCAAGCGTTGACCTCGCACTAACCGATGGTGTCACAGACCAGGGAGGACGCCGGGTTCAGCAGGGCAGTGCTTTGTCCCAAGTGTCTGTGAACTTCTATCCACCTCCATCAGATATAGCTTAGGAATCACCTATTGTGGAATGCACATGAGCGATCACTTGAAGAAGAAAAGACAGTTACCTTTTCCGTAACTGCTGTTCTTTGACTTGTTGCTCATGTCCAGTCCACATCCTGCCCTCCTTCCCCACTGTTGGAGCTTTCTCAAGAAGGAACTGGGGCAGGGAGGAGTGGACAGGGCCCCTTTATACTGTGCCATGGTGGTTCCAATTCAAGGGTTGCTAGGGATGCTCTCCTACTGGTTCTGCTAGGGGAAAACATTCCAGCACCAGTGCATGTAGTGAGCATGCTACATCTATTGTAGAATGGACCTGAGCAACACACCTTTTCAGTAACTGGTGTTCTTCGAGATAACTGTCTTTTCGACCTTTACACTGTCACCAATGATCTTCTCTTTATTGTCCTATCAGGCCTTTGCAGAGACCCTACTTTGCAGTGTGCTGAGTGTATAGAGGTGCTCTGACATGGTGGTATTGTTTTTATGTATGCAGCCATCCCCTTCTCCCCTCAAAACAGCATATATCTAATACAAGTTCATGGTTCAGAGGACTTTGGATCAATCCTTTGCACTTAGGTTGAAATTTATCCCTGATGAAGAAATTATTGAATTTTAAATTTGAGTTTCATACAGACTCCAAACATATAGGAATAAAATGTAGAAAGATGTCCGCATTAGTTCTTAGTTTAGTAGACCCACTTGTTTACCCATCATATTTAGTTCTGAAGTGAACTTAGTAATGTTTTTGCCATATTCGTTTCTAAATCTTCTCATAATTTGAGCTGTGATTTAATATGCCAGCATTCTGAATTGTTGATTGTAAGGGACTATCACTGATCAACAAAAAATTTTTGGTTTCAAAAATTTTGTGCTAAACTGATCATATTAAATGCTGTTTGTGTTCTGTTACATCACCACAAAGGCTGTTTTCCTTTTATTTACAATGTTAATTGTCTATTAGAGCACCAGTGGTTGTGGTGCTATTTTGGCAGGAAATCTAAGTTGGGGTCATTACTGATATTAAATGACTCTCAATATCAAATCAAGTCTGATTTTTCCCTTACTTTAAAATGAAGCGCTTAAACAATAAATCAATGTAGATACATATACAACTGATACCTTATATTTTTAAACCAGGTAACTTTTTAAAAAAATCTAGGTTTATTTTTCATCATTTATACTGTTTACTCATTGCTTTTCTCTCAACTTGAGCAGTGAAAATAAACTAGTTTATTTTTATTGCTTTCAATTCTTGGATTTGGTGCACTAGCACTTGGCTGAAGGATTTGTGTTGCAAATACTACAAGGGAATGTTTGTTAAACTGTTGGAATTAATGTGTTTTAAATGTCCAAAAAACTCAGTTAAAGCAGATTAAAGGTTGCGTGGTGATAGCTTGTGCCCTTTGAAGAATATTGAATTCAGCAAAATTCAAACTTCTAAAAACGAGGAAGTACAGAGTTAAGGTAAATGCCCATACCACCTTAACTATGCCCCCCTGGAGCTGGCAATAATCTTTGGGAATTATGTGTGTGTTCTCAGCTGCATTCACTGAGTTAGGTGTAGCTGTATTGAATGGTGGAGGAATAAACTGGGGGAGCTTGGGAGAGCTGTGTTTGTGATAAGAGGTGATCCGGGATTTGCCTGAAGAATGTCCTAGAACTGTGGTGATTGTGATATGAGGAAATCTGAGTCTGAATGTGTCCCTATCTCCCCTGATGTGTGTTATCAAAGCAAAAATGTGCACATGTACCTTGAGGGTCCAGTCTGCATCATTTCAATACAGAATTGTGTAGATAGTGTTAGTACCAAGGCACTGGGATCTTCTTGCCATGAGTATTGTCAGTAATGAGGTGGGATATGAGAGCAGTCTGTGGATTTAGTGATGGGTAGGGGAAAAGTATAGGTTCAGGTGATATCCTGTGTGGAAGTGTCATGAGGTTGTAAAACAGTATAAAGCAGCTAAATTGTATGAGTGTGGCGTTCAGTTGGGGGTGTAGACTCAGTGTCTGAGCATAGAGCAAGTGCAAGTAATGCCTGGCCATTACAGTGAAAAGGCAGTGTGTGAAGTATGTGTGGTATAGATGTTCTGGGGAATTGCTCAAAGAGGGCAGAGTTAAGGTTGTATGGACATTTACCTAAAATCTGTATTTCCTGCTTTACAGAAGCCTGCGTTTAGCCAAACTGAACATTCTGGAAGAGTCTGAGCTTTCACTGGGAAACCTTAACTCTGTTAAGAAATTTTTTTGCCATTTAATTTCCTAGTTTTTTAAAGAGAAATGTGTTTGGTGGGAGTCAGTGGTCATTGAGGCAGTTATTGTTCTCACCTAGGTTTGCAGTTCATGTTACTGTGGGTAAGTAATAATTAAAAGACCTAGCTTTTATATAGTGCTTTTCATCAGTAAATCTCAAAGAAATGTACATCGTTATCCCCATTTTACAGAAGTGAAACTTAGGCAAAGAGAAGTGATGTGACTTGCCCAGCCAGTGGCAGAGCTAAGAATAGTCCCAGTCCAGGATTCATTCCACTAAGCCATACAGTTGCTGTGCAATTCCTAAATGCTCCTTTCCTCCCCCTGTACATTTTGTGATAGTAGAATGGGGCTAACGATTGTGCTTTTGAAATGTGTGCAATGTGCAATTGCTAACAGGGCCAGTAAGAGAAATCTCATTGGTGGTCTGTGACCCAAAACTTGACAGTTTTTTATTACATGGTGGTTACAGTAATTTTTAGTGTGAGAGAAGACTGATATATGTCTTCTTTTACCCACTGCCCCACAATTCCCTGACACATGTACCCTCTCCCCACCAAAATTTCCAGCTCCCCCTCTCATCCTATTAAGCCGTTAGTTTGCTCTGTAGAAGCTATTGACATGGAAGAAGTTGTTCTTTGGTGTCTCCTGCCCTATGCTGCTGCGTGCATATATCACAGGCAGCAGCTTACTGGAGGGCTGCATGCTATCTTGGTTATGTAGCCTGAGCTGGACCCAAAATTCCCAGTACCCACCCCCAGCTTGGACTGCTGCCTCTGTTTCAGCCAGACTTCCCAAGCCATGCCCACAGTCCAGCCAGTCTGCTGTTCCTCCACACCAAGCCTCTTCTCCACACACAGTGGCCAGCCCCCACACAACACACAAGGTTGGAGTGCATATTAGCTATCCATTTTCTGGATTACAGATGTTTATTTTTTTTATTATCATTAGGTGCCTTCCCCCACCAAGATCTCAGCTCAAATGAAGGAGCAGGGAAAGGGCTTCACTTTCCCCCAGGAGAGCAAAGTCTCGCAGATACCAAGAAACACAAGACGCAGAGCTCGGAACCCTGTAGAGGGAGGGGTAGGGCTCCCCAGATCCCAGCACACAGAAGGGGATAATTCAGGGCTGACCTGCCCTCTGTAAATACCTGACTTCATCTGCCTTAGAAAACACGCCTTATGATGAGACTCCAAGAGTTCAATCTATTTGCCTTAACACAGAACATTAAGTGGTGACTTGACTGCAGTCTGTAAGTATCTACATGGGGAACAATTATTTAATAATGAGCTCTTCAAACTAGCAGAAAAAGATATAATATGGTTCAGTGCTGGAATTTTGAAGCAAGACAAATTTAGACTGGAAATAAGGTATACATTTTGAACAATGAGAATAATTAATCATTGGACAAAGTTACCAAGGCTCCATCAATGACAATTTTAAAATCAAGAATGGAGCATTATGCCTACTTTTTTTTATCTTCAGATTTCTGCTCTAAATTGGTTTGAATTTGGAGTGCCTGGGGTGGTGTTTTGATCCATGACTCTAACATATTCTCAGTTAGCTTTTCTCTCTGCACATGATCAGTGTAATCAATTAGGCATATAAGCCTGAGGCCTTGTCTACAGTGCCACTTTACAGTGCTGCAATTTTCTCACTCGGGTGTGAAAAACAGCCCCTTGAGTGCTGCAAGTTTCAGCACTGTAAAGTGGCAATGTAGACAGTGCACCAGCACTGGGGGAGACACTCTCGCGCTGGTAGCTACTCCCTTTGTGGGGGGTGGGTTCTTTACAGAGCTGGGAGATCTCTCTCCCAGTGCTGGTGCCGTAGCTACACAGCCATGGCAGCGTGTTGCGGCAGCGCTTTAACGTTGCTAATGAAGACATACCCTTAGAGTGCATAACTGGAGAAACAAACTCTTTTTCAAATATCAAATTAAAATGTTATCTTCCTCCCCCTGCGCCCCCAGAGCACTGGTGGGTGCCTTGTACTCAGTTGTGGTGACCTTGGTGCGATGAACTGAGTGCTGGGTTGATTTCAAATTTAGATCAGTGACCATAAACCACAACCCCATATGGTGCACCAAATTTCAAGGGCATCTGATGAACAGTATGGATTTTAGAGCACTTAAAAAGCTGAGCTTTATACAGGAACTTGGTCTGAACCCTAACTATACCAGAGTTGTAATACTACTATAATCCTAGGAAATGCTTCTGATGGTCTTAAATTTTTGTTACAAAAATTAGATTTGGGTGGGGGGCAGTTTTGACTGGATAGGGTTTAAAATGTAGCAGAAATAGTGTTCATTAATCCACTTGTATGGTTTCTTAAAATCATCCCAGCAATAAATTTAGATTGGATAGAATTCTATCCAATCTGAGGTTTGATCCACCTGTGGTGGGTTGGATCACAGAAACCCCCTTGGGAGCTGCCAGCTGATGTGCCAGGACTACCCCCTTGGGAGCTGCCGGCAGATGTGCCAGGACTACCTCTGCTCCTGTTTCCCCTGCCAGCTCAGGACTCCAGCACCGTGTCTTGCTGAGCCAGGCACTCCCATCTGCTCCAACAAAAACCCAGAGTCTGACTGACTTGCCCCAAAACTGCAGGTTTACCTGAAAACAGCTCACAGAAGTGTGCTTGTCTTTAGCACTCAGATGCCCAACTCCCAATGGGGTCTAAACCCAAATTAATCCGTTTTATCCTGTATAAAGCTTACGCAGGGTAAACTCATAAATTGTTCACCCTCTGACGCTGATACAGAGGTATGCACGGTTGTTTGCTCCCCAGGTATTAATACATACTCTGAGTTAATTAATAAGTAAAAAGTGATTGTATTAAATACAGAAGGTAGGATTTAAGTGGTTCCAAGTAGTAACAGACAGAACAAAGGAAGTCACCAAGCAAAATAAAATAAAATGCGCAAATCTATGTCTAATCAAACTTATTACAGATAAGATCCTCACCAGTTCCAGAATGTTCCCTTTTACAGACTAATCTCCTTTTAGCCTGGGTCCAGCAATCACTCACACCCCTTTGTTCCAGTTTCTTTCCAGTATCCTGGGGGCGTGGAGAAGCTCCCTCTTTAGCCAGCTGAAGACAAAATGAAAGGGTCTCCCAAGGGTTTAAATAGACTTTCTCTTGTGGGTGGAGACCCCCTTCTCACTCCTATGCAAAGTCCATCTCCAGTCTGGAGTCACCTGGGCAAGTTACATGTCCATGAATGACTCAGTCTTTACAGGCAGAAGCCATTGTCCACATGGTATCTTGTATGTCTCCAGGAAGACTTTTTATGTGAATTGGAGCATTCCAAGATGCATTGTTCCCCAAGTGCTTCCTGATCGAGTACTTAATTTTGCAAATTTCTTCCCAAAGAAGCTGACCAAATGCCTCACAAAGCTTGCTTGATTTCTCAGTAAGTATACAGCCAATATTCTTAACCTCAAGTACAAAGTTTGTGTACAAATAGGATGAATAAATATAGCAGACCATAACTTTTACAGAGATATGTTACATGGCACAGGCAGCATAACACATATTCCAGTTATGTCATATTCCCATAAAGCAGCATGGGGTACTGTGTGTCACCATCATATCTAGGGCTGCAGATTTGTCATGGCATTTTTAATCAAAAATTCCAGAACAGTCATGATAAATTTACTCAAAATTAATGGGTTTAGGGGAAATGATTTGTAAAGTCGCAGGTACGAAAATTCAAATATCTGTATTTCCTTAAATACAGTATACATAAATCACTTCCCTCTACAAACACAGGTGAGACAAACAGGAATCTTTTTATTATTTTAATTTGGTCTTAACAATGATGATGTGAAATGAAGTGACACCCTTTTAAAAAATAGAACTAGGCGAAATGACATGCATGTGGTGCATGGTACAGTTATATCTTTAAGTTTATTCTGGCATAAGATGTTGTAAATAGATATGTTTTATACCTTGATCGAACACTGGTCATCCTGAAGTACATTTTTGTATGCAGAAAATGATCTTTCTGCATCAGCACTATTTACTGGCACAGTCAAGCACGAGACAGCAATCACGGCAAGTGTTTGCAATCTTATTTCAGGTCTCACTAAAACTGATAAAAGTTGTTACTTTGCATTTCATAGACAGTTCTGATGTAAGCATGGTATTCATGCAGTGCTACGCTATTATCTTAAAAAAAAAAAAAAAAAAGGTGTATTAGCCTCAGATGCTTCTCTCTCAGGTATGATGAGATATTTTGTTTGATTTGGATTGCATACTAGACAAGCATTGAAAAATGTTGCAGCAGGCTAAGTGAATGCGGCAGAGTTGCGCTGCATGTATGTTTCATTTTTTTCAGTGCTATTAAGGAGTGCTTCTTTGCCCACTACATGCTCATGTTCGTTGGCATTGCTCTTCACTCACATGCATGTTCTTGGTCACCATATGTGAACGTATCACAGGTTCTTCATATTTTGTCAAGGTATAAATGGTAGGCAGTTCATACCTCTGCGAGATACTCAGCTGATTAAGGATTTCTAGTAACTGGCACAAATAGATGACATCTGCAATGCACAAACTGCTTCATTGATTGCTCCCTTCTTTGAAAAAGGAAATGTAGTCCTCTGTGAGCTAAGTGGAAACAAAATGTTAAATCTGCTGTTCCAGCATGTTATGACTGGACTATTTCCTTCATCTTCCAAGTGCATACAGAAGCAAGTGTTATATGCAGGGCAGGCTATAAATGCTTGCTTCACAATGACAACCATGTCACTTCTTTTTTTCAAGGTTTTTATGTCACACATCACTAACCAGGTTTAGGTGAGCAACCTATGTCACATGCACTTTTATGCTCTGCTCTGCTCCCAGGCCTTTTTCGTATATGTTGCGTTGTCTGATACAACAGCAGTGTTCTGATCAAAGGAAACTTTGTATTTATCCAATGTTTCCCATGTTGCTTGGCTAATAGTCCTAAAGTGCAGAGTCCAATGCCCCACAATTCAACAGAAGTACACTTAATTTCAATTCATGTTTACATTGTGGTTTGCTGAAAAAAGCCAATATGTTGATTTTTCTACATCTGTGGTCTCAAGTGACAATGTCAATTCTACCACAAATCTTTAGCTTTTCTTTATTTTCTCTTACATAATTTTCAAATACTCTTGGAAAATAGAATTTCTGTAGATGGCTCTAACTTGGTATGATTCCAACATTTTTCAGGTTACCCTGTAAATACTCCTTTAGGGTACATTGTTAGGGGCTTTTGGTGTCAGATTTTGTGACCAGAGCATCAGTAAGCTTTAAAAAGTTCAGTCTTGTCTATGAAGTTGCTCCTCTGTTTCCTCAAACACCTGACAAAGTTTGTTGCACTTGAAATCTGAAGAGAGCAGAGAACAAGATCTCTGTTTTATGTTTGTGGGATGCTGTCTCCAAATGTCTGTCTTAGCTTGCCTGATTGTAAATTACTGGTACTCAGTATGTTCTTAGCTATTCTTGAGAGATCGTGCCGATTGGTCCCTTGCACTTGTGTGATATTTTACCAGTTACCAACACCATAATTTCAGACTAAGTCCTTTGTTTGCAAAGTAGCATTGTGCTTGCAATATTGCTAAGGTAGGCAGCTGACTTGTCAGCAATAAATTATGTAATAAGTAGTTTGCACAATTATCAAAAATGCAACATAAATTAACTGCTACATAATTTGTTCAGTTATGAAAAACACCATTTTTAGTAGTTAAGTTCAATGCACTTGATTAGTGTTCCCAGCCTTTTCACTAAGGTGACCCACCCAACTACTTTGTCCTTTTATTTATTTATTTATTTATTTATTTATTTATTTATTTATTTATTTATTTATTTATTTGCAACCCACCTGTGATCAAAATTAATGGATAGGGTGAAGGTTATATATGGATTATATAAAATAATGTGCTCTATTACCTAACTAACAAAATGCCCTCTTGTCTAATAAGGTACTGCTTACATGAAGTTCTTTTCAAAGAGGTTTTCCAACCAGCATGGCTGAGACCCTCCTTTCATAAGACCAAGCCCACTGGCAACTTGTCTCCCCAGATGAAGGATGCATGGGCATCTCTCTGCACCCCTAGCTATATTAGACCAGTTCTTTGTCCCCACCCCCACCCACTTTGTTCACTGATTCTTTTAAGTTCTTGTCCTGAAGTCCCTGCTGTCTCTTTGTTAGCATTTGACTCAGCATGCAAATAGACTTCCCTCGTAAGACATGGAATACGCTATGGTCAGCCAAGGAGATAAGTGTCTCCCCCTTCTCCTGTCTGGTGGAACCTGTTTTAAGAAACGTTACTCTGGGCAACCTGCCTTTAACTACAAAGCTTTAAAAACTTGATTTCCTGGGTATACATCTCATTATATATTATCCACACATACATTTTTGAAAGATTATGATGACCGGTATGACACAGGCTTTCAGTAGAGACCTTACAAGACATTTTTTGGTGAACTAGTATGTAAATACTGGACCCAGGGGATCCCTGTAACCTTTATGCACACATGTGCCCTCTGCCAGTTGGCATCAAGAGATCCTTGGGTCACAGCAAGCTCATACACATTTGGATAAACATTCTTCTCAACTAGCACTGGCACTTGCACTGACTGCACAGTCAAGGTCTCAGAAGAAGTGAAGCAACAGAGGTTTCCTTTGGGTTTTGGGCTGGATTCGCCATTCCAAGACACAGGCTGGGGTGACTGTAGAATGCTTTAAAGTATTGCTCTGTAACTGCCCCATGTAGACCCTGCTGGCAAACTAGGTACCTTTTAGTTCATGCCAGCAGAGTCTACGCAGGGCAGTTAGACCACAGTGCCTTAGGGTGCTGTACAACTTACCCTTCCTAGTTACCAGCATAGACTCCAAAACCCAGGTAGATCCAGGGGTGTAATGAAGTGATGCCAGGGGGACCAGCCCCCTCCTTTCTCCATCATGGAAGGGTAAGGGGTGGAAATTTGCTGTTACCCTCCATCTCTCTGCCCCTCCCCCAGTAAGTGAGGGGAGCTACTGAGACTGGGCAGCTGGTGCTCTGTACTGCCCTCCCACTCCTTGGTGGCTTTGTGTCAAGTTCTGTTTGGATGGAAATTCAAATTCAGTTACATTCATAAAAACAGTATTTACATTTTTTTATTAAATAAAATTACCTTAACACTACTAGATAATATGAAAATGTTTATCAAAAAGTTTATCAAAACATGTTTTACATTTAAAACTGATTAAACAAAAGAAGTACATGTAGGTGACGAATTGAACTGATTGTCTCTGTGTTCTTCAGGTTAGAACTAGTAGATCTCACTGTGTCACATCTAGTTTGTATTCATAGACTGGAAGAAGAAAAGCTTTCCTGCTTTCTTTCAGCTCTCAGAGTCTCAACTTCGAATGAACTGTCAGTGAACTGAATAAGCTGAAATGCAGAAAATATTCTCTCTGTACCTGCAGAAGAGGCTACTGTTGTCCAAAGCTGGTTTAGCATTTCGGCAACCTCTTGTTCCAGGTGCTTACGCAGTGATTTTCACCAGTTCAGTGGTTTTGACCTTCTTTAAAACTTGGCAGCAAATACATACTCCTAATATTTTTTGTATATAATTTAGATGATTTGAATAGATTATAGTAAAATTAGGCTTTAAGATGTGTTTATTAATTTGAAATTTAATTTTAAAGAGGCTTATTTAAAAACAAACAAACCTGTATTTAAATAAATAATTTAAATCTAATTTTGTAAATTTTTAAAATCAGTTTTATATATTTATTAACCTTGCTGTATGTCAGTAGTAATCTTTAATCTTTAACTGAATTTTTTCTTTGTAATGGCCTCTAATTTTAGAACTATTTCTTTATAAAACTGCTTGAAAATTTTCATAGGTGACTTAGAGTAGTAGTCACCTGTATGTGAGAGCTCATTATTTATTTCAGGTAATGTTCAGTATGGCATAGGTTATTCCATGAGAGAAAGGGTACATTTATATATAGCCTCTTCATGATCCTGCTTGTGCCACCAGTGCAGTCTACATGATGGAAGCTTCTCCGAGCAATGCCTGGCAGAGGAGCACTTGCACGCCCTCTCCTATCCCTTAGCATTCAAATGTTCTGAGGGCAAGGAAACATGGTACCAGCAACACCAGATGGAAATTAAACTTGCTGGATCTGATGGAACCTGGAGCTTTTTTTCTCTGGTGCTTTGATAGTTTTTTTTAATTTATATATTTTTTAGTATAGTTTTTCTTCTATTATAGTTTTACTAATAAGTGGTGCTGTTTAGAGTAAGAAGTTGTGGTTATTTTTAATATAGGGTAAGGCTTGATCCCTGCAGGATGACTGTTCTGAAAAAAAGAAAGTGGATTTTAAGAGATGCTTTGCTGTCTGGCAGTTTTCCAAATTTGGACAATGATGTGAAGTAACTAGCATGTCTTGGCAAAAGCTATCTGCTCTAGGTTTATATCTAGAGCATGCAAGGAGAGACAGGACAGACTTCAGGCACTCTTATTTCAGGAAGCTCTATTAGATAAGCCTCTCAGATTTCAGAAGGTGGAGTATGAAGAAAAAGTAGTTGTATCTGCTCCATTTTAAGCATCTGACCAGATTAAGGTGCCTCATGCGACTAGAATTGGCACCAGAATTACCTCTGTGTGTTCTGGTGGTCAGAGCATTAGATCTGCTCGAGGCTCCTAAGGTATCAGTTGTGGTTCTGAGAAAGAAGGCTGCTGCTAAGACAGCCACTTTTAAGGCCAAATCTCATACAGGTGATTCATTGGATCCATGAGATTTGGATCAGTTCTCCTTCTCTGTTCCCCTTCTCTGTTCCCAGACAAAAGTCAAGATTGGTTACACAAGGGAAACCTTGCCCAACATTTGAAGTTGCAAATACTAGGATTTTCTTGGAGACAAAGATGTCTAAAGGCATAAGACTGGCACAGAGAGTAGTATTGGCTTTAGCACCAATATCAGAACCGAGAAAGACTTATTAATGTCCACCACAGGGAAGACATTTGGATCCAGAGGCTCTCTTATGGAGAGAGAGAGAGAGAGAGAGAGAGAGAGGTTCTGATAGTTATTTCTTGGGCCTCTGTTCCTCAGAAGAGGGGCAGGTCAGAGGACATTTTGTTCCCCCTCCCCCAGAGTTGTTGTCCCTTTCCAAGATTCCAAAGGGATCACTGGGCAAATCTTTTTCTCCCTTAGGACCTACATGTTCTTGGATTCTGATGTTGTCTCAAAAAAAACAAAACAAAAACCTTATGGATCTGAGATCGGATCTGCAATCAGAAAAGGATCAGAACAACCTAAAGAGCCACTTAGGTTTCAACCACTTAGGTCAGGATTTATTCCATCTTTTGGACCTCCTCATCCTATGGGCATGTTTCCAGACTGGGGTACTGACAGCAATGATATCATTTGGCTCATAGCCATATTGGCCTCTGTATAAGAAATTTATGGGATCTCCCCAGTATGGCTGATATAGAAATGTGCCTGCTTCCAAAGATCAGATCAAGACCTCTTCGATCCAGTAGCTGCAGGTAAATCTGCTACTCCTACTGTAGTATCTGATTCTTTGTCAAAGGGAGGTGAGGAAGTAGTTGAGCACTTGGAACAGCAGCAGTCAGAGAATGAGATTCAGACAGATGCTTCCCAGAATGAAAATGTGGGCATAATTTCATCTTCAGAATATACTCTGCAGTTCCACAACCTTGATTGTATTCTTTTATTGTTAGTTATCTTTGGTGACAGTGGAGGACGCATCACATCCTGTTTCTGATATTTTGGGAGCTCCCTCAGAAAATAAAGTATTTTTGCCTAGTTGGATGGTCTTTTACAATGTACAAAAAGCTTATTTGGGCCACTCCAGCTTCCTGTCAACCTATATCTGAAAAAGCTGATGAACTGTACCAGTTACCACATAGGGGGTTATTTTCTTACTCATCCCAGTTCAGACTCTTTAGTGGTAGCAGCTGTGAGCAGCAGGTACGGTGGAAGCCAAGCACATTTTACACCCTACGACGGGGAGGGAAAGAAATTGGGTACCCTAGGGAGGAAAATGTTTTGTTTGGCTGGTATTAGGATAGCTAATATCAGGCTGCTGTGTCCTATTACGAATTTCATTTATGGGATAAGAGGACCACTTACAGAATGCTCGTAGAGCTTCTTTTGATGCTTTGGATGCCAGTGCTAGAGCTTTATCATATACTGCCACTTTGAGAAGATATGCTTGTTAAAAGTTGAGGATCTTGTGCTTTGAGAGTGACTGGCTTCTCAATAATAAAACTGATCTTTTGGAGACTAAAAAAAAAAAAGAGGCAATTCTGTACTCCTCCATCATCTCTGTATTTTATTTGTCACATAGGCATCAACAGCCTCCTTCCTCTCAGACCCAGCAGAAGAAAGTCATTTCAATCTCAAAGTCAAGTACTCTTCAGCTTCTATATCTTCATTGAATTGGAGAGCTCAGATTTGACATGAGACTCAAGTGTGGCCAATCAGTGGGCTTTAGTTTTTCCTACCCTTTTCTTTGGAGACAGTCTGACTCGTTTTGCAAGCCATTGGAATCTGATAACATCCAACAAATTTGTATTCTCCAAATGATTCAATGAGTGGGAATATTCAGAGGCCACTTGAAGAAGAAGAAGAAGAAGAAAAAAGATTGGTTACTTAAAATGACAGTTCTTTGTGATTTAATAAATTAACACTCCCTGCCCTCCTTCCTTTCTTTGAGTCTTCACAGATAGTTTATCTGAGACAACAGTGGAAGGAACAGAGGTGGTAGAGGGCATTGTGTGCCCCTTTTTATTGCCTCACTCTCAGAATGTTTGCAGATAGGGACAGGAGGACTGGAAGGGGGGCATGTGAGCACTTCAGCAGGCAATGCTTGGAGAAGGTTCCACAATCTAGACTGCATTGGCAGACATGTTCCCATGAGTGTGACTATTCCAGTTATAAGTAAGTATTCTTCATTTCTTAAAGACCTGAAAGAGAGGAGAGAGAACTGGGTTTGTACTTTTTCTTGCTGGGACTTAAAGGCCTGAAAAAAAATGCTGCAAGCATGGTTTGTCTTTAAAATGTGAAATCTGGAATCTCAAGTCTTTTCTCTGCTGTTTTTGCTGGAAGTCCTTGGGTGGCCTACAGAACATTTGTCAGTTATGGAGAGAATTCATTCAGTTCCAGTTTAGGGTTAATGTGCACCAATTATAACCAATTCAGGAGTTTTGGTTTCAACAGTTACTAATAGGATAGCCTGCTCCTTTAGCAGTTAATATAGTTAGGCCCTTATGATATACTTGGTACCTCTTTACCATTAATAACTATCCTAAACTGTGTTACATTCCCAGTGGCCTTGCAAAATGTGACGCTTAGTCTGTCTTTGAAAATTATAACCACCCAAGACACCCATTTACAGTCTATGGGGTAATACATTAGTGATGTACTTCAGGAATCCATTTTAATTATATATAGTGTTAAAATCTGTCTTTTTAACAGGATGTACATTTTGAAGATGAAAAAGGATAACTTATGGTTTTACAGAATATAAAGAAATACTGTCTGACATGATGGCAAAAAATGTAAGTATTATAAGCCAAAAGGTCTACCAGTTACTCTGGCCGTGTGAATTTGGCCAGGGATTATGACATTAGTGTAAATTTTATAGTACATGGGCATGGTATGTATGAGAACCCGCTATTGGGACAGTATAAACACTTCCCCAGTATTTTAAAAATATTTATCTTCTTTTACAGCCCATAGGAGAATTAGCTTGATTAGTTAACAGAAATGTTGAGAAAAACCTGTTAACAGGTAGCGCAAAAGTAAGTCTAAGAAATAAGTATTGCGTTTATTTCTGAAAAATGATGAGCTTCCTGGTCATTTTTTCAGGATTGAGTTATAGGAGCTATGTCCAACTCCTATGAAAGTTCTGTCTTCTGTACACAAGTTCTGTTCAACTGATTGACAGTTTAAATGTTTAGTTGAACATAACTGTCATGGGAGTTTGGGGTTATGAAGCTCAAATCTTGCAGTTTTTCTTCCTTCATCTAACTTTTCCTTTTAGTTCCTACAGCTGAAAAACTTCCTCCAGGTTTTGTGTCTCATCTTGATTACTGCAGCCTCCTTCCTGTGATATAAGGCCTAAGGCTAACACCCACATCTTCCTCTTTTGGTTCATACAAAATGCAGTTGCCAAGCTTCTTTCCCTGGAGCTTTCACCAGGTCGTTCTTGTTTTGCATATCCCCACTGGGACTTCAATTTTCCATTGCATCAAATTCAAGTTTGTTGTCCTCACCTTTAAGGTCCTTCATATAACTAACCTCCCTCCCCCCCCACCTTTAATCTCATTTTGTGTTGGGCTTCCTGCCCATTTCTTCCCCTCTGTCAGTGATGCCAGCCTTGAACACCCTTGTCTGCTTCCTTATTCATGAACCGATTCATGAACCCTTTCTGAAATGATTTGTAAGACTACTACTCCCTCTTTCTTCAAATCCCTCTTGAGGTATGTACCATAACAACTCCCCATCCACAAGAAGAAATCAGACAAATAACTGATCCCTGTTTAATTTTAAGGGAGGGAATATTTTCTAGTGAGTTAGAACCATTAAATTATTCCTATGTAAGTGAGCTCTGATTGCCAGTTAAGTCCAGCTACTTCATCATGGTTGCAATTGCTACTCTACACACTCCACAAACGTTAGCCTGTGGTAAACCTACCAGTGTTTCCACCCTGGAACAGATATATGGAGTGCCTAGAGACTAGCATTTATGATCCTGTTAGTCATCTCAAGTTAACTGGTAATCAGTGAACTCAGGCTCAAATGGAATCACAATCTTCATTCTAGACGCAGCCCAAGTTATAGTTACAGTCTTGTTTTAAGTTAGTTTGTAAGCTCTTGGGACAAAGACGATCTCTCTGTTTGTGCAGCACAGTAGGAATTAATCCTGAATGGGGCATCTGGGCATTACCACAATACGAATAAGAAAGGTACACATAATTTGTTCTTTTTAAGTCACATCTAATTGGTAGATCCCCAACCAAGTACTGTTGTATGAAATTGTTGCAGTTACATAAAGAGACCATGTTGGAGGAGGAAAAATCCTAGGAAACACTTTCTGGAAGGTGCTAGTACCTAGTTAATTTTTTTAATCCTGAGCATATAGCTCTTCTGAGACTTGAAGATGAACTTAGAAATAAGACTATTTTTCACAAATATGTATACTCTCACTCAAATTAATTTTTTTGCCATTTGAAATGGAGCAGATGCTTCTGCCATAGACTTTGTACATCAGATTTCAGCGCACAGCAAATGATTGAGTGAGCTATAATGATAGTAGTGCAAAGGATTGGGATTCCTTAGTCACAGTATTGTAGGAAACTATCTCTAGTAGCTGTTCTGTTAATTTTAATGCTTTTGTACTAATACAAAATGAGCATCAAAATCATTGTTTATTTTAATGTATATAATCTTTACCTGGGCCACTTACTGTAACTTGTTGCCTCTGGAATTACTCTAGAATCTTTGCCTCAACAAAGAGGCACATAGTAGGCATTTCTAAACAAAGTGTACTTAAGTGAATAAATACTAAACAAATCTTTACATACAAGCCAAGCTCCAATCACTACAACTAAAAATAATTGTCATTATATAAATATCTGGTCTACTTTTAAAAGTTTTGTCAGCATAACTATGTCGGATAGGAGTGTTTTTTCTTTTTAAAAAATAAATAAATAAAATGCTTTTTTTTTTTTTTTTTTTAAAATCACGTCCCTAACAGACATACTGTGCTGGCAAAAGCTCTAATGCAAGATGTAGTTATATTGCCCAAAAAGTGCTTTTGCATCATAGTTTATTTAGTTGGGGAAGCTGGTAGGAAGTTCTACCAGTGAAAGAACTCTCTTACTGGTATAAACTGCATCTCCCTTGGAGAGTTTGCTGGTGTAGCTATACCAAGATCAGTATACAAGCAAACCCTTTCTGTTGTAGACAAGGTCTAAGATACACTTTGAAGTGTATCATTAATTCTGGTAATAGAATCAGTTTCAAATTAGTCACTCTGGTAAAATTCCATTGTCAAGTACTGAGAAGGTGTAAGAAATTGCCTTTCAGACTACAGAATTGTCAGCTGAATACAGTTAATGCTTCATGAGGTGTTGAACCCCCTATCTGAAAGGTATAAATTAACTGTCTACACAGCCTGTGGCATTTCTTTAGCTCGTCAGGTGCATTCTAAACCTCTTTTTACCTGGGATTTGTAGAATTACTCAAACTAGTTAAATTTTAAATAAAAAAAAATACTGTAACCTAAAAGGGGAAAATGAGGAGTTTTTGTTGCTTGATGATGTATAAAACATTTTTTCAGTAAATGTATTTGCCCTTTAAACATTTCTAGTTCTTGTTCTCAATTGCCAGGTACAAAAATCATAGGTGACTATTCACTTTCACAATATGCATTGTTTCATTTTATTCTTAAGGTGCAACATAAATGTTCAGCATTTATTGTGGAAATTATTAACAAGCAACTTATGTCACAGATTAAATTAATCCTATATCTTCACAAGTAGAAGAAATTGAGTGACTTAAAACGCTTCAGACCTGTAAATTCTTGCCAAAGGTGAACAGAATATTATTTTCAAAATGTTTTAAAATATTGGCTATGAAAGAAAAGTGTTTTTCTCTAATTTTCAGTGTGAAAATTCCTTTTTGAAAGTAGGGCTCATCTTCAATTTATGTAGATTTTCTTGTCAGTCTTCTCTGCTTGTTGGAGTTACACATTCTTGTTCAATATAGTTTATATCGGGGTTTCTCGAACAGGGGTCGCCATTTGTGTAGGGAAAGTCTATGGTGGGCTGGGCTGATGCGTTTACCTGCTCCGTCTGCAAGTCTGGCCGATCACAGCTCCTGCTGGTCTGCTGACTGGGAGCTAGTTGAACTGACATACATCAGATTACCCATCTGTGTCACCTGCCAGGTTATTTGGTATCTCTTGGTTGGGGACACTCCTTTCTCTTCTCTCCTGTTAATGTTCTCTTGTAATCTGCAGGAAGTGAAGATGATGCATATTGCTCCTCATTTTCTTTATGCTGATATGTTACCCCTAAATTTTTGAAATAACTAATTCCAGGTTTTACCGTTTAAGGACATTGCAACTGGACTAAACTGCAAGACTTTGCCAGCACTTGGCTGCTCTCCCCAAACTCAAGAATTCTTAGAGCTAGGCCCAGGTTAAGCAAGTCTGAACTGATTTGATAGATGCAGAATGAGAGAACCTGGAGCAGCTGAATATAATATTCTAGTGGCCCAGGACCTTTCCACAAGTTCAAATAATCATCACCTGGTTAACATTCTTTATGACTTTGTTCTTGACACCCTGTCAGACATGGGTTACACCATGAAGCATGGCCCTTGGGGACAGATATATTTGATTTTCCATTCAGATGGTGGAGTTAACTATTTCCCAGTGAAACCTCAGTGTGTTGATCAGAAACCTCAGTTGAGTGCCTTGTTACTTCTGTTCAGTTCCTCTCTCCTTCCATGCTCGGAAAATACTTGAGATAGCATAGTTCTTGGATGATACTTTCTGGAAAAAGAGCACAAAGGTATTTTAATATAAACTTTTGTGTTATGTTTGAGTTAGTATGCACTCTGGACAATAGTTTTAAAGTGGTTTGAAACCCACTTCTAGGTGGTCTAGACATGTCATTAGTCCCTGCCACAGGCGCTGAGATAGCTGTCCCTCTTATACATGATTGGGTGCCAGATTCTTCCAGGGGATGGGGACCCTAGAAAAGTTAATGCTTTGCATAATACCAGTTTAAATTGATGGCTCAAAGGATTGCCATTGGCATGCACAAATAAAATCCCTCCAGTTTTTTCTGGTGGAGGTATGGAATTGGAAGTAATCTTTTTGGTCTGTCTATGAGCCAGAGTCTGTGTTCAGACCCAATACTCCATCTTTTTAATATGCTCTAAACAGGGCTGTCCTTAGGGTACCAGGAACTGGGGCGACTGCCCTGGCCCTGTGCTTTGGGGGTCCCTGCAGGCAGAGGTGAGGAGGAGCATCCATACCAGAATGCGCTCCGCCCCCCCCCCCCCAATGCCTATTGCCTGCTGCATATCAGGTCAGTTTTGCGGCATCAGGAAGTGCTGGGCAGGAGAGGGGAAGGAGCAAGGGTGCATCACACTCTGGGGAGGGGAAAGAGTGGGGGCAGAAAGAAGCATGGCAGTAGGAGGATCTTGGGGGAAGGGGTGGAGTGGGGGCAGGGCCTGGGCGGAGCCAAGGAGAAGCACCCCTCACAGCAGGTAGGTGCTGAGTTTCTAATGTCTCGTGCCCCGCACTCCCCTAGGTATGGCTCTGGCACTAAAACCCTTGCAAGTGTCAATATATATGCAACTTCATAGCCTTTCCTAGAGCTAGGTGGGCAATGAAAACTATTCTTGCTCCTTTGGCAGTGATCAATTACAGTGCACTTCTGTTGGTTTTCAGAAGTTTCACCTGTTCCAGTCTTGATGTGCTTGCCATGGTCCTGGTGTCTTCATATTCCTCTCTTCATGAAACTTCGCAAATTGAGTGTATTTCAGTCTTCAGGCTCTTGTGCTTTTGAATTTAACCAAGGTATTATAATTATAAGCTCTTTTGGGTTGGAGCTTGTCCATTACGTACTTATAAAGAGCTCTGTTCATGTTAGGAATATTTATTTATAGAATCCTTAATGGGATTTAGTTGAGTTCAAAGTTAACTAAATGTTAAGACATTAAAAAGTGTTTTTTGGTGGTGGTGGTATTGTTTTGTTTTTTAAAGTCTCTTCAAAGCTGTCCTGTGTCTTTGTTCTCATGGTGCACCAAGTCCAAGACAAGTCTGAAGAAGTGTCAGCAGGCAAAGTCCTGTCACTCTGAAATGGCTTCTGATTTGTTTCATCCTTTCCAAACAAATGCTTCTCCTGAAGTAAGTGAGAGAAATTGCCAAAATTATTTTTTCTTTTTTTTTTTCCTCTCAAGAAAGTTAGATGAGGTTCCAAAATAGAACTTAGACTAGAGATAGGTTTTTGTTTGTTCCTTTTTTCCCCCTCCCCCCCCAACCATAATTCCATTTATGGGATGAACATTTTAAGAAGCCCTAAATTACCTTTTAAAATGAACATCATTGTCAGGTTCAGCCCCTGCAAACGATCTACTTGAAGTGCAAGCAAATTTGAAGCCATTCAGATGGTGTTGATTCAGTGTAGGTCACATTTTATTTCCCACCTGGTCTGGTAGGTTCAGTATTATAAGTATTAACTCTTCATAACAGAGCCACAGTTTAGTGAGGTACAGAAGTATAGTTTGTACTATCAACTAGATGAACTGTTTTGGCAATAAGGCTGTTCTGATCTGGCTTGTATCAAATCCCAAATGGTGGTGGAAGAATAATTTAAAAAATCTTACATATTCTTAACTTGTCACTTTTCTTTGTTTTTTGTGATTTTACTACTTTATAAGTGAGAACATATAATATTTCTGTGTAAGTGTAATTAATTCATTTGAGAAATAGGTGCGATATTTTTGTGTTAGGTTTAAACCTACTACACCCCCCCCACCCCCACCCCAAGTGGAGGAGGTATCGAGGAAGTTGTATTTTAGACATCTGTAACACCTTGTCCAAAACTTTCAAAGCACTTTCAAGCTCATGAATAAGCCTTACAACATCTCAGTGAAGTAATTCTTATCTTTTCTATATCATCATCGTTATGTTCCCATTACTCCTCTGGGCATTTAGGGCAGTGAGAAAGCTCCTCCAATTCTGTCTGTTTCTGGCAAGTCTTTCAATGGTTCCACAGCTGTTCCCCAGGTTTTTCAATTTGGCTTCCACACCTCTTTGCCGTGTTGTTTTCAGGGGGCCTCATTTTCGCTTGCCTTCAGGTCTTCCTCTTATTGCTGCTCTGGTGATGGAATCAGTTTCCATCCGAAGCACGTGGCCAATCCATCTCCAGTGCCTCCTGGCAACGATGGTGCTCGTATCCTCTTGGCTGCACTGTGTCAGTAGATCTTGGTTTGAGATTGTTCTGGGCCAAAAGACAAGGAGGATTTTTCTGAGACAGGTTGTATGGAATTAAGACAGTTTTGACACGTCATACTTTCTCATTCCCAGCATTCTGCACTATAAAGTAATGTTGAAAGTACGCAGCTCTGATTAATCTTGAGTCTGGTTTTGGTGTTTTATTTTGATGCTTTCCAGACTGTATTTAAGCTCCTGACGGTGTTCTGGCTTGTTCCACCATCCTGGTCGATGGTGCTGCCCAAGTATGTGACTGTTGCTACACTGGTGAGAACATAATCTTCTATTCATATTGGTGGTGGTGACGTAATATTGAAGGTCAAGATATCGGTCCGTCTTGTGGTTGATTTTCAGTCCAGTCTGATGGCTGACTGCATTGAGTCAAGTTCTCTTTGGGGGGATAGGGGAGGCAATGGATAGAAGAGCGAGATCATCTGCAAAGTCCAGGGCTTCAAGGAATGAGAAGGATGCCCATTTAAGGGTGTCTATCTGCGGCCCAAAAACCTCCCCACTGTGGCCCGTGGAGGGGAGACACGTGCAGACATGTTGCTGGCAATGTCTGCTGCAAGTGCCGCCCCCCACAGCTCCCACTGGCTGGGAGAGAGGGACAGAGATACCATCACTAGCTGCTGGGCAGAGTCAGCCATGGAGTCAGCATCATTAGTTGCCGGGCAGGATCAGCCATGGAGGCAGCATCACTTTTTTCCAGAATGAATAAAAACAAGTCAAAATACTGAACACAACTATCTGATGCACACCTTGCTGCAATTCTGCAGTTTTCAACTGCTCAGTCACTGAGGCCAAACATGAACAAACTGACAACTGAAGTGTTGCCAGGTGTCTGGCAAACACTAAAACTCTCTCTGGCAGGCAAAGAATTGTATACAGTTGTATGAAAGTTTTATTATTTCTAAGAAATTTGAAATAAAAAATACAATAGAAATGTTTTCTTTTCTGAACACTATCTTCAGTGACATTATAGGCCTGCTGGGAGGGTTTGAGGACTGGCACTGGCCTTAAGGTACATTGAGTTTGAGACCTCTGATTTAATGCCTCTTGGTGTGTCTTTTGTTGTATGCTGCATTATCCAGTCAATGGCAGTGTTGAAGAGGATTAAAGACCTGACACATAAGAACAGCTGTACCAGGTCAGACCAAAGGTCCATCTAGCCCAGTATCTGTCTACCGACAGTGGCCAATGCCAGATGCCCCAGAGGAAGTGAAGCTAACAGGCAATGATCAAGTGATCTCTCTCCTGCCATCCATCTCCATCCTCTGATGGATTTTTTACCCTTCCTGGCTAATAGCCATTTATGGACTTCACCACGATGAATTTATCCAGTTCTCTTTTAAACACTGTTATAGTCCTAGCCTTCACAACCTCCTCAGGTAAGGAGTTCCACAAGTTGACTGTGCGCTGTGTGACAGAGATACTTCTTCTAATTCTGTGTAAATCCGGCACCTATTAATTTCATTTGTGACCTCCTAGTTCTTGTATTATGGGATATGTAAAACTTTTCTCTTATCCACTTTCTCAACATCACTCATTATTTTATACACCTCTGTCATATTCCTTCTTAGTCTCCTCTTTTCCAAGCTGAAGAGGCCTAGCTTCTTTAATTCTTCCTATATGGAACCCTCTCCAACCTAATCATTTTTAGTTGCCCTTTTCTGAACCTTTTCTAGTGCTAGAATATCTTTTTTGAGATGAGGAGACATATCTGTACACAGTATTCAAGATGTGGGCATACCATGGATTATATAATGGCAATAATATATTCTCAGTCTTATTCTCTATCCCCTTTTTAATGATTCCTAACATCCTGTTTGCTTTTCTGACCGCCACTGCACGCTGTGTGGACATTTCAGAGAACTATCCACGATGATCCAAGATCTTTTTCCTGACTCATTGTAGCTAAATTAGCCCCATCATATTGTATGTATAATTGGGGATTATTTTCCAATGTGCATCACTTTACATTTATCCCCATTAAATTTCATTTGCCATTTTGTTGCCAATCACTTAGTTTTGTGAGTCTTTTTGAAGTTCTTCACAATGTGCTTTGGTCTTAAGTATCTTGAGTAGTTTAGTATCATCTGCAAACTTTGCCACCTCACTGTTTACCCCTTTCTCCAGATAATTTATGAATAAATTGAATAGGATTGGTCCTAGACTGACCCTTGGGGAACACCATAGTTACCCCTCTCCATTCTGAGAATTACCATTAATTCCTACCCTTTGTTCCATGTCTTTTAGCCAATTCTCAGTCCATGAAAGGACCTTCCCTTTTATCCCATGACAGCTTAATTTACGTAAGAGCCTTTAGTGAGGGCCCTTGTCAAAGGCTTTCTGGAAATCTAAGTACGCTATGTCACTGGATCCCCTTGTCCACATGTTTGTTGACCCCTTCAAAGAACTCTAATAGATTAGTAAGACACGATTTCCCTTTACAGAAACGCGTGTTGACTATTGCTCACAGTTTGTTTTCTATGTGTCTGACAATTTTATTCTTGATATTGTTTGACTAATTGCCCGGTACTGACATTAGACTTACCCGTCTGTAATTGCCGGATCACCTCTAGAACCCTTTTTAAATATTGGCATTACATTAGTTAACTTCCAGTCATTGGTACGAAGGCCGATTTAAGAGACCGGTTACAAACCTTAGTTAATGTTCCACAACTTCACATTTGAGTTCCTTCAGACCTCTTGGTGAATGCATCTGGTCCCAGTGACTTGTTAATGTTGAATTTATCAATTAATTCAAAACCTCCTCTAGTGACACTTCAATCTGTGACAGTTCCTCAGATTTGTCACTACAAAAGCCAGCTCAGGTTTGGGAATCTCCCGAACATCCTCGCTGTGAAGACTGAAGCAAAGAATCATTAGCTTCTCTGCAATGACTTTCATCTTAAGGCACCTTTTGTATTTCGATCATCAAGGGCCCCACTGGTTGTTTGCAGGTTCCTGCTTCTGATGTAGTTAAACATTTTGTTATTACCTTTGGAGTTTTTGGCTAGCTGTTTTTCAAACTCCTCTTTGGCTTTCTTCTTACACTCTTGCACTTAATTTGGCAGTGTTGTGCTCCTTTCTATTTGCCTCACTAGGATTTAACTTCCACTTTTTAAAGGAAATCTTTTTATCTCTCACTGCTGCTTTTACATGATTGTTAAGCCACGGTGCCTTTTTTTAGTTCTTTTTCTGTGTTTCTTAATTTGGGTATACATTGAAGTTGGGCCTCTATTATGGTTTCTTTAAAAAGCGCCAATGCAGCTTGCAGGGATTTCACTTTAGTCACTGTGCCTTTTAACTTTTGTTTAACTAACCCCCTCATTTTTGTATAGTTCCCCCTTTTTTTGAAATTAAATGCCACAGTGTTGGGCTGTTGAGATGTTTCTCCACCACAGGGATTTAAATGTTGTTATATTATGGTCACTATTTGCAAGTGGTCCTGCTATAGTTATCTCTTGGACCAGCTCCTGCGCTCCACTCAGGATTAAATCTAGAGTTGCCTCTGCTGGGGTTCCGCGTACCAGCTGCTCCATGAAGCAGTCATTTAAGTATCAGAATTTTATCTCTGCATTTTGTCTCTGAAGTGAAATGTTCTCAGTCAATAGGATATTGGGTGATTTAAAGTAAAAATTAGAATCCCCTACGTATTTATTGGGTTCTTATTTTGATAGCCTCTCTAGTATTTCCTCTTACATTATCATCTATGCGACTTAGTTATACTTTCTCTGGGTTATGCGTTGTTGAGATAGATCCTCTAAATGTCATATTTTATTCGCTTTGCTGGTTTGGTAAGGCTATTCCATGGGAAAGATTCTATGGAACATATGGATTTCGCCTTGTTCGAATTTTACTTTCTATTTGAATCTACATCTGTTCTTCACGTATAGTGCCACTTCTTCCGCGCGGCAGCTGACCTGTTCCTGTCTTCCGATATAGTTTTGTACTCAGAATGATAGTGTCTCCTGAAGTTGCTCTCAGTGCCACCAAGTTATCTTGTGATGCCTATTATAACAAATCCTTCCTGTCACAATGGGGGAGGGTGTGGTTGGCTGGTGGTGCTTGGTGTGGGTGGGGGGGTGGGGTGGGCGCGTGTTGGGCACTCTAGTTCATCCAGTCATTATTATTTAGACTTCTAGCATTTGTATATAAGCAGGCTTTAAACTTGTCCTGGTTTGGCCATTGCGATATCCGATTCTTTTTATATGACTGTTTGGTTTTATCATACTGATCTGCCCTTATACATTATCCTCTTCCGTCTCTGCCCCTGACACTGGAGATCAGACTCTCTGCCCTAAAGAAAAATCTCGTGTCTGCAGTCCACATCGCTCTACTGCAGCAGTCGGGCTTGCCCTATTTGCTCCTAGTGAAAAACTGGCTCTACAGACGCTTTTTAATCGTTTTGAAGTGCCAGCAGTCTGTTCCAACTTTGTTGTGTGGATGCCCATCTCTCTCTGTACAGGCTTCTCGTCCCATCCAAAAGTTCCCCAGGCCTAATGCACGTTAAACCCCTCCTCTCTGCACCATCGTCTCATCCACGCATTGAGACTTTGAAGCTCTGCCTGCCTACCTGGCCCTGCGCGTGGAACTGGGAGGATTTCTGAGAATGCCACCATAGAGGTCCTGGATTTCAGTCTGTTTCCTAGCAGCCTAAATTTGGCTTCCAGGACATCTCTCCTACCCTTCCCTATGTCATTGATACCTACATGTACCACGACCATCAGCTCCTCCCCAGCACTACACATAAGTCTGTCCAGATGCCTTGAGAGATCCGCAACGTTCGCACCAGGCAGGCAAGTCACCATACGGTTCTCCCAGTCATCACAAACCCAGCTATCTACATTTCTAGTGTTCGAATCTCCCATTACTAAGACCTGCCTTTTCCTAGAAACTGGAGTTCCCTCCCCCAGGGAGGTAACCTCAGTGCGAGAGGCAAGCCCAGCACTATCTGGAAGGAGGGTCCCAACTATGGGAAGGTTTCCATCTGCTCCCATTGACTGCTCTGCTTCCCTGGGCCTTTCTTCCTCCTCAACAGCACAGAGGCTGTCTGAGCGGAGGTGGGACAATCCTACAGTGTCCCGGAAAGCCTCATCAACATGCCTCTCTTAGCTCTTCCAGTTCTGCCACCCTGGCCTCCAAAGCCCGTACGTGATCTCTGAGGGCCAGGAGCTCCTTGCACTGACTGCACACATATGTCACCCGTCCACAGGGCAGGTCATGCTACAGTCAGTGCAATAAACTGGATAGCCCCCACTGTGCTGCTGGGCTTCTGCCTGCATTGTCTCCTAATTACTGAAAGGGTGGTTTAAAGAAAAAGGTTTTGAATGTAGTTTTGGTTTATAGGCTTTAAAGGGGCACTGATAGGACCAACAAAGGACCCCTGCTCCCTTCCCGCTCCCCTGCCAAACTCCCTTGCGAAACTCCCTTGCGAAACTCCCTGTTAGCAGCCCCTGGTCACTTGTATGCAGCTTTATAAGGCCCTGGCCTGAGTGAATGCCCCGCCCACTGATTAAGGCTCAGCCAATTACCAGAGGCTTCTAGTTTTCAAACCTTCCTTTAAAGCTCACAGCCTCCAACTGCCAGCCCCAGCACATGGTCCTTCAAACAACCAAACAAACAGACTGACAAACACAAGCTCAGCACACAGCAAGTAACCCCCAAACACACACACACTATAGACAGTCACTTACCCCACAGATGCTGTCTCTGCTCCTCCTTCACCTGGAGAACTCCCTTGCGAAACTCTTTGTTAGCAGCCCCTGGTCGCAAAGCTGACCTGCCCCTGGTTCTTTTACATCCCTGATGTACTCCTGTTTTGACTTCAAAACTGAGCTCACTGTGATCAACACTGCATGTAAAGTGGAAATTAAAGCTTTTGATGATTATATGGAGAGGGATTCCATATGCCTGCAGAATGCACCATAGGCTGGTTCTGTGAATGTTGTCAAAAGCCTTCTCAAAGTCTATGAAGTTTGTATAGAGTTTCCATTGCCATTCTAAGCATTGCTCTGTTATGTTCTGTAGAGTGAAGATCTAGTCTGTGCATCCATGCCCTTTCTGAAAACCAGCTTGCTCGTTTGATAACACTATGAACTGCCTCTGATATACGCTGAACTATGATCTTACACAATACTTTGCTTGGCACAGATAAAAGTGTTGTTGCACACCAGTTATTGCAATCTGAGTTCCTTCCTTTGATATCTTCACTATAACTCCGTTGGTCAACTCATCTGGCACTTCTTCTCTTTTCCATACTGATCTAAATAGAGGGGCCAGGATAGATACTGTTAACTCAGGATTTACCTTGAATTCTGCATTCAAGTTATCCTTGCCAGAAGCTTTCCCATTTTTTTAAGGATCTGATGGCTTGAATGATCTCTTCCTTAGTTGAGATATCTGTGTTGATATCAAGATATTCTTCTGCCTCTTGGATGTTTGCGTCCTCTATAGTTGGCTCCCTGTTCAGCAATTCTTTGAAATGCTCTGTCCTGTGCATTTCTTGTTCTTTCTGTTAGTAGGTGCCTTGTTTGTCCCTGATGAGTGTGTGTTTGGTGTCTGCTGTTTACCACTGATAAGACGCATCATTTTGTAGATGGTTCCTTGCTCACCACAAGCAGCTGCATCCTCTGCTTGTGTTGCCAGATTATCACTGTCATTTGTCCTCTCACAAGGCGTTTGACCTCCTGCTGTGCCTTGCTATGCTTCTTGCAATATTTGTCCTTTTAGCTTCTGGGATTTTGTGTCTAAAACTTTTTTTTTTCTTCAGAGCTCATCTGGTTTCTATGGCATTCCATGTGCTGGGTGTAATTCACTCCTTCCTCCTTTTCTGCCTGTAGTGTAGACAGGCTTCACTGCTCTGTTTATAAATTGCTGTTATTTTTGTCCCACCTCTTGTTGATCTCCTCATCTGCATTCCCCTCCTCTTCATCCAGGTCTGCAAGTGCATGAAGTCTGTTCTTTAACTGCAGAACAAAGGCTTTTTATATTTCAGGGGCCTTCAGCTTGTCAGTGTCATAACGTCTATGTCCCTAGTGTGGTGGACCCACACTTCTCAGTTTTAGCTTGATGGAGGCTGTAACAAGGTCGTGGTCTCTGCCAACATCTGCATCCCTTCTCACTTCACATCTGTCAGTGAGCGTCACCATTTGACCATACGATGATCAACGGCAATCTGGTTCTTATCTCTGCCATTTGGCGAACACCATGTCAGCTTGTCACCAGGTCATTCATTTTATGGAAATCAACAAGCCTCTCTCTGTTTTCATTCATGGTGCCACACCCATGTCTTCCCATTGCTCTGTCGTCATTTGTGTTGTCCTTACTGACCTTGGCATTCACCTTTCCCATGATGATAGTTAGGTCGTGGTGTGGTACTCACTAACTCTACCTGTAATGCAAGGATGAATTTATCCTTCATTTCTTCATCACTGTCATTTGTCGGAGCACAGCACTGAATCAGGGTGATGTTATTGTGTTCCCTTTCAGTCTGGCTCTCGTAAGTTTGCTGCTGATGGACTTCCATTCAAGCAGGAAATGGTGTTGCCTGTCATCTCATCCAGAAAACAGCAAAGTTTCTCCGAGGCTGCTGTTAATCTTCCTGTCCACCTGCTTACACTGACACCCAGGGTGTGTAAGCTGTAGCATCTCATCTCTGCTGTGACCTGAGCTAGCTTCCCTGTTTCGTTGTTTTCTGTATGTTCCAAAAACCAAGTTTGTTTTTGTCTTGGTGTTGAGCACTTCAGTCTTCATGCCAGTAGCTTCCTTTCGGCTTTCCCCGCTGGCAGCCATACGGGCCATTGACTCCTGAAGGCCATCACACACAGTAATGAAAAATTTCTCCATTGCTGTTTCTGTAATATTAAAAAAAAAAAAAAAAAAAAAAAAAAATTTCCCCTCTCACTCCTATGGCGTGGTATGTGTCTTCCTCCACCTCGGTCTCTACCAGAGGCCTGGGAGTTTAGGTTCTGCGCAGTATCTTAGCCATGTCCTAGCACTGCACTCTCTGGACAGAGAGCTCTATTTGTTCCTGATCTATTGGAGCCACTCAACCCCAGTGGGGAGTGCACAGCCTAGTGCTCTCACCCATCTGGGACCACTTTGCCTTCACTTTCCAACTCATCCTCCTAGTTCCTCTTCAGCCCGGTAACTTCTCGCAACTCTCTTATCTCTTCTCGTTCATTAACCTGACTTACTGCATGCACTGCTAATACTATTCACTCACCGCTGTTTGCTGCTCCTTGTCTATTACCCACGGATGTCTTTCGAATTGCCAGTACCTGCTCGTCCGTCTGAATTCTGAAGTCCCACAGAATCTTAACCCTGCTAATTGCCTCACAACCTTCCTTGAATCTCCCATCTAGGTCTGTGAGGCTATGCCATACAGCTGTTCAGCATGTTCACTGTATAACAATGCCAGCCACTTGGTTGTGCCGATCAGTGTACGTTCTGCGCCGGGGTTGGGGGCTAGGGGGCTGCTTATATCCTGCCACTTATGTTTGGACTGTCTTCTGAGGCCTTCTCTGCCAGTCTGCACGCTTGGGTTCTCACTCTGTTGTGTAAACCCTACCCAAATCACCGCTGCTCATGCATCTGGTCCCTGCAGCTGTCCGTCAATGATCAGTGCTCAAGCCTGCTCTTTTAAATTCCAACCCCTCGCCTCTTCCAGCCACTGTACGGCACCTATCCAATGTCAGCCACTCAGCTGATCGCTCGATGTACGTCCCAGAGATATCTTCTCTGGGCCGGCACGACTTTTCTTCTGCTTGGTTCCCCTCACCATTGTCTCGGCTGCCTCAGAGCATTCTCGCGCAGCAGTATCTTGAGGGGGCCATCGTTACTGATAATCTCTCTGGAAGTTGTTCCGTGGTATTCGTGTCCAGGACAGTGTGCTTTACGGCTGCACCAGGTACGCCGCTTCTTCGCGCTGGTATACAGCACTTCTGTCCAGGAAACGTGGATAACGACTCTGTGTGGCTTGGTGAAGGACAGTTCCACTCTTTTCCGTGTCTATTCGTTAGAGGGCTCGGGCGAGATAGTTACATCAGCGGCACTGGCCTCCATGTCCTCCTTTGGCCAGCTCACTATAACGCAGGGTAGCATGACCGGCAGGGCGTATCTGTTGATGGCGTGGCATCCTTGTCTTCCCACGAGCTGCGTCTTAGGACCTGTCTATCCTTTGTGATACTTGGATGTGCGGTCTCTGCCCCTCATCGGTTTCCATGTGACGTGGGACGCCAGAGTACTTGTAGCTGGTCTGTTATGTCTGACTATGTGGCCCGCTGTAGTCCACCCATCAGTCTTGACTAACCTCTCCTCTCTTCGTACCATCCGCCCACTCTCAGTTCGAAGACATCCGATATCCTCACTGTAGATCTCGCATCAGGGATAGGGTCGAGGTCTCGTTCATTCTTAGTCATACAGCTTATGTCATCCATGTAGAGAGTGTGCTTGAGTGTAGTTCCACTCACTGACCTGTACCCGTATCCAGTCCTCTGTGATTATCTGCTGAGGGGGTTATAAAGCCTAGCAGAACGCCAGCAGGACAGTGCATTCACCTGGTATATGCCGCACTGATGGCCACTGTGCAGGCTGCCTTGAGTTGGACTTCATGTTTGTCTCTTCCATATCACCATTGAGTTCTTGAGGAAGGTCCTTAGTGTCCTCGTTGACGTTGTGTATAGCGCCAGAAATTCACAGATCCCCGTGTGCGCATTGAGTCGTCAGGCTTTCCTGTAGTCAATCACAGCGTGCAGATGTCGTCTGTCGACCTGAGCTTGGCGACTGCTCAGGTATGAGCAACGGTGTTTTGAGCCTCTGTCTGTGTTCCAATGCCCTTCTTAGGTTGCGCTTACTGCCCATATGGTCCTTAGTTGGGTATGATGCCTGATAGACTTTCCATGTTTGTGGAGGGCAAAGGTTATGGCGTAGTGGACGGTTCTGTTTCCCTTCACGGGTCTTCATGATCGCACTCCTCTCTTGTGTTTACCAGTTTGAGACCTGGTGTAGTTCCTTAGCGCGTAGATGTATCATGTTGCTGCGTCATCACGAGTTCATGTCTTAGCCGTAAGGGTGTCTCTGTCAGGTGTCAGTCTTTCTTGACCGTGCTGGATGTCTTCTGACTGTGGTGGTCTGTTTCTGTTCTGGGAGATTGCTGGTCTCTGTTCAGGTCCGCAGCACTTGAACTGGGGTATGATCTTCTCTTTCTCCCATATAGTATCTTCCATACTGTCATTCTTCTGCTGCTGTGGCTCGCTTATATGTGGTGTGCACTGCAGTTGAAGTTACACCTTGGATACTACTTTGGAAACAGGGCATTTACTTTTTGCCTCTCTTCTCTAGTGTATCTCCTGTGCCTGGTTAGCTGAGTGCTGTGAGCCTTTTAGCAGTCCTTCTAGGGCTTCAGATGATCAGGCCCTTGTATGTTTCGTACTGAGTTCTTATTCTAATCTCTACACCCTCTGTAGTTTCACCAGCTGACACTTTTCTCTCTGAAGTCCACTTGATCTATCTCCATCCTTCATTTTCCAGGGTGGGTACATTACTGTTTCTCGTCTGATACTGTAGCCAAGCACAATAGTACTGGTGGAACTACAGAGTTTAGAGATTAAATATACTAATATATATATATTTTTTACGGGACAGTGTTGTTATCCCTGTGCCTAACATCCCAACCTGCAGTACCATGGTGTCTGTTTTTTGTCTGGCCTCTCTCCCACAGACCAGTCTGACATGATTGAACCTTCCAACATCAAAAAGCTTCCACTGACACAGACTCTGGGGATTGTTGGGGCACGCAAGCTGTCCCACCTCGACAAGACATAGACAGCAGAGGACAGCCTTTTCTATATAGGATCTTACAAATATCTGAGCGCCTTCCAGTAGTGCATTAAATTATGAGACTAATATTTGTCATGTTGTTTGTTCTTGCATGTTTTTTCTAAGTTGAAAAAGTGAATGCAGTGGCCTGTTGTGGTAGGTTTTTTAAAATATATTGCTATGTATTAATTTTAGAGAAAGCAAAGTCAAAGAAATGTGCCTTGCACTGGGAGCAATCAGAAATATCCCAATTTGACACATGGCAAAATAATTTGATGTGGTGGTGTCTTACCAAAGGTCACAAGTGATAAATACAATCAGAAAGTTCTAACAGGCAGTCATTTTCCTATATACTAAAATATTGAAGTAAGTTTTTAATGCCTTTGTATGAAGTATCATGCAGTACTTGAAACCCCCACAAACTTGAATGAATCATTGGTCATATTGTCCCACTCTTTTTGAAGCAGGATTCCCCATTGCTTTCTATGAGAAGTCTTCATTAAAAATAAATGGGATGATGCTGCCTTCTTCTGTCACAATTCCATAGGTCTGTGCTGTCTAACTTCTCACACATTTAAGATTCTAATTTCAAAGTATTTCTGAATTATACTTTTTAAATAGTCTAAAGTTTTATAACTTAAGTGGAAAATACGAAGTATAAAACTTTCAGGAGTATTTTAAATAGGTTAATAGTCTTTGTTTCCCTCTAGTTATGTATCAAGTTCAGACTTAGTACCAGTTAATCTTTTTGTGTGGAAAGAACAGAGAAAGGAAGAAGAAAGGAAAAGAGAGAGAATGCAGGCAGGAGAAAGATCATTATAAGAAAATTGAAAGTGACTTAGAGCATGGCGTATAAAGAACATTTAAAACGTCTTTAAAGCAGATATTCTTTACTTATTTGTGAAGTTGGGTCATCCTAAGAACTGTTATAGAATATAACTACTTTCCTTGGCAGCCAAAATAACAGAAAGGAAGCTGCTCATATCCTTGCATCAAATGCCTTGCAAAAGAGGCTGTTTGCATGCACTTGTTTTCTACGGCAGTGTTTCTCAACATTTTTGATGCCAGGGCCCAGCTTACTGCCTTGCTAAACTGTCAGGGGGATCTCAGCAACTGGTGCCAGTCCATGGACCTGACATTGAGAAACATTGTTCAACAGAATACATCTGCTGTCTCAAGCAGGATATTATAAAAAGCAACAGAAGGAAAATAGCACTAGCAGATAAATACTAAAATTGTGCTTTAGGAATATTAAAGGTGACCTCCACAGGAGGAAAAAGTTGGTCATGTGCCTTTTTTCATTTTTGATGCTTTATAAAGTATAAAGATGACCAGCTTTTTTTTTTTTTTTTTTTGAGTCCATTCAAAAAGTGGCTAGTCTGAAAGATTGACTAGAGAGCTAGTGAAATGAAGACCTCACAAGAGCCAAGTTGAACTATTAACAGGAAAATAGAATGTCGGACCATGTAAAACTTTTTTTTTTTTATATTAAATGCATTTTTAGCTTCAATGACTATGCAACATTTTGAATTAAGGAAGCTTTTGTTAAAGATTCAGCAAACTCATCTCCTAAAAAAGAGGAAATCGCAGTAGAAACAAAACAAAAACAACTTTGTAAGTTAAACTCTTTTGGTTATTGACATCCTCAAAGGGAAAGAATATTCCTTGCCAAGTTCACATATAACTCTTCTGCCAAGTATCAATGGCATTAACTGAGGCTAGGTTTAATATGTCTAGAGGATTCTTTCAAAATAAACAAAAGGTATGGCTTGAATCCCTATCTTAACCATTATCCACTCCCAGGTTTTGGAAATAAAAGTCTCTCTAAATATGCCGGTTATTTTTTCCACTTATTTCTTCCCCACTTGCAACCACATAGGAGTCAAAGATCAGCTTTTAATTGGGGGAATATAATATCAAAATGATCATAACTATGAAGTAAGAGGAAGGCTTATCATGCCCCAGCAATTTGCTGTTTTTCACCATTGCTGGGCTGCTTTGGTTTGTTCTGTCCACTCTTGTCACATGGAGTTTATGAAAGGCATAACTTTAAACTGAGGATGAGGCCATCCCATTGCTGAGTTTGACACAAGAAGAAACAGAAAATCTCTTCCCATGACAGAGAGCGTGAAATAGAGGCATTCTCTCAGGAAGCACTTGCAGTAGGAAGAGAAGTGAGGAGCTCAGCTGCATGAGGTTTCACGCTATCTTTGGAAAAATGGCACATGAGCAACATATGGGCGAGTCCATATGACTGCCCTTTCCTCTAGAAACAGCGTTCAGTTATGCCTACAGTGTCTTCCAGGTCAAGTGCAGACACATACGGAATATAGTGCTAGGGTTTGATCCTTGGCTGGCTTTTGGTATTGCCTTGCTGGTTGCCAGTGAAAAGACTTAATATGTTAGGGCTGTGGTTTTGTTTTTTTTGTGTTTGGGTTTTTTTGCCCTCTCCCTACTCTCCACCCAGAGGAGGAGGAGGAGGAAATGTCCTTCTCCCTTTTAATAATCGGGCCTCACTCGGACCACTCAGTTGCCTTCTCTTCCTCATTGGCATGCTGCAGGGTTGGCGGGACTGTTCAGTGATTCTCAAATTTTTGTATTGCTGACCCCTTTCACACAGCAAGCCTCTGAGTGCATCCCCCGTTATAAATTAAAAACACTTTTTAAAATATATATTTAACACTATTATAAATGCTGGAGATGAAGCAGGGTTTGGGGATAACTTCCCGACCCCCTGACGCAGGGGTCGGCAACGTTTCGGAAGTGATGTGCTGAGTCTTCATTTATTCACTCTAATTTAAGGTTTCGCGTGCCAGTAATAAATTTTAACATTTTTAGAAGGTCTCTTTCTCTAAGTCTATAATTAACTGTTGTTGTATGTAAAGAATTTAAGATACTTAAAATGTTTAAGATAAGTCATTTAAAATTACATTAAAATGCAGAGCCCCCTGGACTGATGGCCAGGACCCAGGCAGTGTGAGTGCCACTGAAAATCAACTTGCTTGCTGCCTTCCGCATGTGCGCCATAGGTTGCCTACCCTTGCCCTGAGGGGTCACAAGCTTCAAGTTGAGAATCTCTGGTTCTAGCTACTGTCTCAGTAGGAGGAAGGGGGCAGGTGGGTTTTGTTCTGAGGTTGCCTTCCCTGCCAGCTGTTTGTGCATTTGACGGGGGCCCAGAGACAACATCTTCCTTGGCCGGACAGGAGCTCAGAGCACAGGTGGGGAAAGTAAGAAGCCTTTAACCATCCCCAATCCCCTTCCTGCGTGTGCGGGGAGGGGTGCAGATTAGTGGTGGCGGTGCCTGAAGGGTGTAGAGGAGAACTAGGATTCCTATGTGCTGCAATAATAAAAATACTTTTCCACAGGTCAACAGAAACCTGACTGTGATAGCATGGCTGGCTCCTTGTTTTCAGCTGCTGAAACCAACAGTAATAAATGGTTTAGCGGGAACCTTAACTTTGGATCTTGTGCTGTATAAATCATGCTTCCTCTCAGATGTGCTAACTCTGGCAAAGAATGTTTCACAGTTTTAGAATAAATGTTTTGTTTCTGTATTCTGCTTTGCAGAGATGTGCTGTGGAAATTTTTTATTTAACCTTGAAATTGAGCGAGATTTCCACATCCAAGCCTTTCTTTTTAGGTCCCAGATTGAGGTGTTAAAAGGAGGTTTTGGAGCAAATGGTTACACATTAAACAGATATGTGATCAGGACTAGATGGTATTCAACCAAGAGTTCTGTCAGAACTACTAACTATGCAGTGTGACTTATCATTTAAATCAGTTTCTGTACTGGAGGATAGAAAACGTGATACTTATTTTTAAAAAAGGATCCAGAAGTGATCCTGGCAATTACAAGCTGGTGAGTCTAACTTCAAATTGGGTGAAACTATAGTAAGGAACAGAATTATCAAACACATTGATGAACACAGTTTGTTGAGGAAGTCAACACAGCTTTTTTAAAGCGATGATATGCCTCACCAGTCTATTAAAATTCTTCGAGGGGGATCAACAAACATGTTGACCAGGGCAATCCAGTGGATGCAGTGTACTTGGATTTTCAGAAAGCCTTTGACAAGGCAGCTCACCAAAGACTCTTAAGCAAAGTAAGCAGTCGTGGGATAAAAGGGAAGATACTCTCATGGATCAGTAACTGGTTAAAAGACAGGAAATGAAGGATAAGAATAAATGGTCATTTTTCAGAATGGAGAGACTTAAATAGCAGTGTCCCCCCGGGATCTATACTGGGACCAGTCCTTTTCAATGTATTCATAAATGATCTGAAAAGAAAGAGGTAAACAGTGAGGTGGCAAAATTTGCAGACAATACAAAATTACTTCAGATAGCAGAGTGCGAAGAGTTACAAAAGGATCTCACAAAACTGAGTGACTGGGCAACAAAATGGCAGATGAAATTCAGTGCTGATAAATGCAAAATAATGCACACTGGAAAACAGAATCCCAACCACAGATACAAAATAATGGGATCTAAATTAGCAGTTACTGCGCAGGAAAGAGATTGTGACTAGTTCTCTGAAAACAACTGCTCTATGTTCAGTGGCAGTCAAAACTAACAGAATGTTAGGAACCATTAAGAGAAGGATAGATAATATGGCAGAAAATAAAACGCCACTATATAAATCCATGGTATGCCCACATCTTGAATACTGCATGCTGTTCTGGTCACCCTATCTCAAAAAAAGATAGATCTGTTAGAATTGGACAAGTAAAGAGAAGGGCAACAAAAATGCTTAGGGTTATGGAACAGCTTCCATATGAAGAGAGATTAAAAAGTCTTTTCAGTTTGGAAAAGAAACAACTAAGGGGAATATGTTAGAGGTCTGTAAAATCATGAATGGTGTGGAGAAAGTGAATAAAGAATCGGAGTCACCGAATGAAATTAATAGGCAGCAGGTTTAAAACAAACAAAAGGAAGTACTTCACGAAACCTGTGGAACTCATTGCCAGGGGATGTTGTGAAGGCCAAAACCATAATGGACTTCAAAATATAATTAGATACGCTCATAGAGGATAGGCTCATCAATGACTATTAGCCAAGTTGGTCAGAGATGCAATCCCATGCTCTGGGTGTCCCTAGAGTGATGGATCACTCGATGATTGCCTGTTCTGTTGTTCCCTCTGAAGCACCTGGCTTTGACCACTGTCAGAAAACAAGATACTGGGAAAGGTAGACCATTGATCTGACCCAATATAGCCATTCTTATGTAATCTTATGATTACTTTTTAACATTGTGAATCTGAAGACTTTTAAGTTTAGCAGGTGAGTACAGTAACTCCTCACTTAAAATCGCCCCGGTTAATGTTGTTTCGTTGTTACATTGCTGATCAATTAGGGAACATGCTCGTTTAAAGTTGTGCAGTGGTCCCTTCTAACGTCCTTTGGCAACCACCTGCTTTGTCCACTGCTTGCAGGAAGAGGAGCCCGTTGCAGCTAGCGAGTGGGGGCTTGTAACCACGGTGGACCGGCAGCCCCCCTGTCAGCTCCTCACTCCCCTAAGTTTCCTGTGCTGCAGCCGCCCAACAGGCTATCAGTTGCCAGGCAGTTCAGTTCCCCCCGCTACTGCCATGCCCTGCTCCTGTTCTCTGCCTTGGAGCAGCTCCCAGAGATTCCTGCTTGCTGTGCAGGGGGTAAAGGGGGTGCTAATGTCAGGGTGTCCCCCTCCCCCCTGCTCCTGCACCCTGCTTACCTCTTCTCCGTATAGAGCAGGGAGGTGACATGGACAGAGAGAGCTTGGGGAAGCAGCTACTGTCTCAACTTCCCGATCCACTTAAAAGGACAGTACACTTAAGAGTGGGTCAGCTTACTTAAAGGAGCAATGTGCATCCATCTATCTCACACACACACGGACGGACAGCATGGGTCTTTCTCTGCTATGCTCTCTCCCCTCCCTCATGTTCATGCTGCCTTGTGTGAGAGGCTACATTAACAACAACGTGTTAACCCTTGAGGACTCAGCCGAGTGCTAGTTCATCATTTAGCAGCAAGGCATTCCCTGGGAAATAGTCCACCTTCTAACTTCACCACCTCAACCAAGCTTCACAATCATCATAGCTGTGAACAGTATTAAATTGTTTGTTTAAAACTTATACGATGTGTATATCTTATGGGGAAATTGGATTCGCTTAACATCGTTTTGCTTAAAGTTTCATTTTTCAGGAACATAACTACGTTAAGCGAGGATTACTGTGATATAAAGTGCTTATAAAAGTGATTCCTAAGCACTTGTGTTCACAAAATTTACCCTTTCAGGTTACCGTTGGTTGCATAGTAGAAAATCATTACAAAGCTGATCACATTTTAAGACTTCTAAAATATTTTGTTCAGATTGGTGTAACTTCCGCATATGGAGACCTGAAAGGATTTATAGATCAGAACCGGAGTCCATCAAAAGGTAAGAGGAGTTGAATTTGTCTGTTTAAAAAAGAAACTCATTGTAAGGCTGCCATCTCTCCAGACTTTAGCAATTTATAATCTTCCCCTAAATTGTTGGTACACCCACTATATGTGGTTGATTTAACTTTTTTGGACCCAACTTAAAATATTAAAGTGTAAAGTATTAGATACCTCTATATCTGTGAATGCTGTATTGTAGATCCACAACAGTGACTGGTGTTAAGGCTTTAACATGACAAGCCAAATCAGACTTATAATAAAAGTATCAGAATATTAAGTTATTCACTTTTTTATGGGGGTGTGGAATATGTGAATACGCCATCTTCTTACCTCTAACCTCAGTCTCCATGTTGCAGGGACTCTTCTGACTAAGGGAAAGATGGACTGAGCTTCTCCCAGGGTTAATCTGTGCCACCAAGGGAGGTTGAGTTTGTGGTAAAGTACTAGGCTGGGATTCAGAGGATCTGGGTTCAGTTCCCAGGGTTTATTTAGGCTTCTAGGTAGCACTGTAATACAAATAGTAAATAGTAATTGTGACAAATGTAGAGCTGCTCTGTAATTTATAAATATTATAATGACATGGTTACTGTGTTTTACTGTATAAATATATTGGTTTAGTTCAATAGTGGGTTGTAAGCAAGAAGAAAAGAATAGCTTAAGATAAGACTCTCCTTGGCAAACATTTTAGACTTGTTATGGGCCATTGGCTCTGAAGACTCTGGCTCGATCTCCTGCTATGTCCTGCTGAACTGATTCTGACAAACGGGGCAAAGTGTGAGAACTGACAAGAACCAAAGGAACTCTGGTTGGATTATAAGGGTTTTTATTTCAAGAGAGGAGGCAGTTGCTGGGTAGCTTTTCCAGAAAGGCAAATTTAAACTCAGACCCCACTGCTGGGGTATCTGCAGACGGTAGGCTTACCTAGCTTGTCATGGGATGGTAAGCTTTAGTCAGTGATCCCCAAACTTTTTGGCTCCCCCTCCCCCCACCTGTTGAGGCCATGTGGCAGGGCTGGGTGGTGGGGCCACACCAGGGGCTGGGGCCATGGCCCTGCTGGGGACTGATGCACATATCATTGGCATTAATGTTGGTGGGGAGATTTGTGTTTGCTAAAAGTTTTTGCATTGTCAACTGTCAAATACTTTCCTCTTTATTAGGATTCTTTTGAGGCCTTGAGATTGATTTAGATTGTTGTTTTGGAGTTTTTGTTTTAAAACTCAAAGGATATTTTGCTCAAAGGTTAACCAAGTGGGTTTTTAATTACAATCTTTTGTATTTCAAAATTCAGGAAAACCTTTTTCTGATCATGGTTATTGGGGAAATGATAAGGAAGTGATGAAAGAAACCTATTTATATTGTTCCTTTCATCCCAAATGTGTGTTGTTTTTTTTCCCCTCTCAATCTGCATTCCACTTAAGCAGCTAGTACACACACTCTCTTTGGAAGCTAGTGAAAATACAGAGGAAGAATGTCTGGATCCAGATGGCAATGTCAAGAAGAATGAGTGTATCAAGCAAAAATATTTTCTGGTCTTTTAGATTAGTAACTTTTCTCCTCTTTATTTCCCCCCATGTCTTTTTATTATGTTTTTGAATATCTGTTTCACTAAAAGAACACCTAACACATTGAATTTGATCATAGTTTAGAAAAAAATTAATCTAACAAGGTAGCTTTCTCTTGGTAGACTGATCTCAAAAACAGAACTCAGACATAAACCTCATCCCAGTACATTTACAAAACAAATTTATTCATTAGATATAGAAATGAGATTTTTTTTTGTAGGCCAAAAAGTTGATATTTTTAAGTGTAAGAACAAGAGGATAGCAGAGGTAGTTTGTAAGAGGATGAAAGGATAAAATCAGCATGATTAGGAAAAGCCACATCACTAGTGCCATCACTTGTAAGAACATAACATAAGAACGGCCATACTGGGTCAGACCAAAGGTCCATCAAGCCCAGTATCCTGTCCTCTGACAGTGGCCAATGGCAGGTGCACCAAAGGGAATGAACAGAAGTTATCATCAAGTGATCCATGCCCTGTCACCCAATCCCAGGTTCTGGCAAACAGAGGCTAGTGACACCATTCCTGCTCATCCTGGCTAATAGCCATTGTTGGACTTTCTTCCATGAATCTATCCAGGTGCCTTTTTGAGCCCCGTTATAGTATTGGCCTTCACAAAACCCTCTGGCAAGTAGTTCCAGAGGTTGACAGTGCATTGCGTGAAAAAATACTTTCTAGTGTGTGTTTTAAACCTGTTATCTATTAATTTCATTTGGTGGCCTCTTGTTCTTGTATTATGAGAAGGAGTAAATAACACTTTCTTATTTACTTTCTCTATACTACTCATGATTTTATAAACCTCTATCATATCCCACCCCTTAGTCACCTCTTGTCCAAGTTGAAAAGTCCTAGTCTTATTAAGGTCTCCTCATACGGAAGCCGTTCTATACCCCTAATCATTTTTGTTGCCCTTTTCTGAACCTTTTCCAATCCCAGTATATCTTTTTTTGAGATGGAGCAATCACATCTGCATGCAGTATTCAAAGTGTTGGCGTACCCTGGATTTATATAGAGGCAATATGATATTTTCTGTCTTATTATCTATCTCTTTCTTAATGAGTCCCAACATTCTGTTCACTTTTTTGACTGCCGCTGCACATTGAGTGGATGATTTCGGAGAACTGTCCACAATGACTCCAAGATCTCTTTCTTGAGTGGTAACAGCTAATTTAGACCCCATCATTGTATATGTATAGTTAGGATTATGTTTATGCATTCTTTGCATTTGTCAACATTAAATTTCATCTGCCAAGTTGTTGCCCAATCACCAGTTTTGTGAGATCCTTTTGTAGCTCTTCGCTGTCTGCCTGAGACTTAACTATCTTTTGAGTAGTTTTGTATCATCTGCAAATTTTGCCACCTCACTGTTTACCCCTTTTTCCAGATCATTTATGAATATGTTAAATAGGACTGGACCCAGTACAGATCCCTGAGGAACACCACTATTTACCTCTTTCCATTCTGAAAACTGGCTATTTATTCCTACCTTTGTTTCCTATCTCTTAAGCAGTTACCAGTCCATGAGAGAACCTTCCCTCTTATCCCATGACTACTTATTTTGCTTAAGAGCCATTGGTGAGGAACCTTGTCAAAGGCTTTCTGAAAATCTAAATACACTATATCCACTGGATCTCCTTTGTCCATATGCTTATTGACTCCCTCAAAGAAAGAGGCTTCTCTTCCTGCACTTGTGTCCAGAAAAAGAAATGACTGGATTCCTCTATCCAGGTCCTGGTGTGGATTTGCAGAGATTGTGGCCTGCATTTTCTAATCATAGAAAGCCAGGAGAGACAGACCATCCTGTGTGAGAGGTGGAAGCAGTTGGGAGAGCTACAAGAAGAGCTGGCTAGGCTGAGGAGCATCCACACACACAAGGAATTCATTGAAAACATGCATAAAGAGACCTCCAAGGTAGAAGCAGTAATTCAGCTGGCGAGGACTGCAGTAGCAACACCAGGGGAGCACGAAAACTAATCTTTCACAGGAAGGAAGCAAGCTTCTGGTAACTTCTGGTAGCAGGCAGTGCTCCACCCTTGCTCCCTATGCACCATCCATAGAGATAAACTAGTATGCTGCCCTGGCAATGAGGGATGAGCAATCTCCCCCAAAGGTGAAGGAGGAGAAGCCATATACCCCCAAGGCTGGGAGGATTACAGCCTCCACTCTCAAGAGGAAACAAAGGGTGGTTATGGTCTGGGACCTCCTTATAAGGGGGACAGATGCATCAATCTGTTGGCCTGACCTGGCATCCTGGGATGTGTGCTGCCTGCCAGGGTCCCATATCCAAGATGTTATGGAAGGATTGCTGAAGATCATCAGGCCTTTTGACTATTTCCCCATGCTGCTTATTCATGTGGGTACTAATGATACTACAAGGTGCGACCTTGAGCAGATCAGAAGTGGGTACAGGGCTCTGGGAGTGAGGGTGAAAGAGTTGGAGACGCAGAAGGTATTTTCATGGATTCTTCTGGTCAAGGGTTGGTGCCCACACAGAGACAAACACATTCTGAAGGTGAATGCATGACTGTGTGGATGATGTTGCCAGGAGGGTTTTGGCTTCCTTGACCAGAGGATGTTGTTCTGAGAAGGACTACTGAGCAGAGATGGAGTCTGCCTGTCAAGGAAGGGGAAGAGTATCTTCAGATACAGACTGGTTAACTTAGTGAGGCAGGCTTTAAACTGGAGACAACTGGCTTTAAACAGGAGACAACAGCCTGCAGGTAAGTCCAAAATATGGAGACCCGAGTGAAGGGTCAGAATTTGGGGGGTGAGGGAACAGGAGCAATCACAGCAGGGACAAAAGAGAGACACAAGGGAAATTTAATGAACATCTTAGGTGTTTATATAGTAATGCAAGATGTATGAGGAATAAACTGGAAGAACTAGAAATACTAGTGAATAATCACAATTACAACAATTAGCTTCACAGAAACTTGGCGAGATAATTCATGTGACTAGAATGTTGGTATAGAAGGGTGTAGCTTTGTCAGGAAGGGACAGGCAGGGGAAAAAAGGGAGGAGGTGTTACTTTGTATATCAAAGATTTATGTTTGTACCAATGTTTAGATAGAACAGACAGGCCTGAAAATCTCTAGGTAAGAATAAAAGCGGTAAAAAATGGTTGGTGTCATGGTAAAGATCTACTATAGACCACCTAACCAGGATAAAGAGGTGGATGCAGCTTTTTTTTTCTCTTTCAAAAAAACAACTAACAAACATCCAAAACACAGGACTTGATGATGATAAGGGACTTCACTACCCAGACATCTGACTGGAGGTGGTGGGGAATAATACAGCAGGACACCGATTTATCCAACAGTCTTGCAGGACTGAAATTTTAAACTTCTTAGCCTGGATACAATTTTTAATTGAAGCACTTGCAAAATGACTGTAAATCAACATGTTGTTCATAAAAATACGAATGTATCACCTCTCACCATCTGCAATGAGGGGTTTTGTGTTGAGTCAGTTACCCAAATTGCCACATTTTTATCTGCTCTGTCATAGCTACTGTTGGCCCCAAGAAATATAGCTTCGGTTTTTCAGTTGTTAAGTGTTAGGTCAGCTGTAATGCAAGTGATTTCTTTGGGCCAACAGTCCTCAGGTGGTTATTCAACTTGCCTATTCAACCTCACTTTCTTGCTCCAACAGCAGGCCTGTAAGAAACTTGCTGCCTGATCCTGATTTATATTTTCCCCCTCTTCTTCTCTTCCACCAGTTCTACCACTTCTTTTGATCTGAGTGGCTAGTCAAAAACTCAGGGTCTAGTAGGTTGGTCCAGTTAAGAAGAGAAAATTGTGATAATGAGGGGTTTGTGATGCAGTTTTGGTTATGTAAAAACAAATTTTTGCCAAGTTCTTTTTCTCTGAACACAGAAGGAATCAAATAGCAGATAACAGCTTCTTTTGCTTGTGACACCAACAAGCATCTTTTCAGCCTGCATCTTGACCCAAAAAATCTCTTCCCCAGAATACTTTCTGCTGCTGCTTCAGGCTGTCTGCCTCACTCTTTGGTTTTGTGTTCTGCCTTCCTTCACATTTGGGCATGCACCCCCTTGCCCAAAGAATATTAGGTAAAGCCCCTCCACCCATTCAGTTCAAAACTCCTGGGCAGGTTCACACACCTCTTTTTTGTTTTATCCTCAGTTATGTGGATTGAAGGGTGTATTCACACCCATCGGTATCAGTGAAACTTGTGATCTATGTAATCACCAATACCTCTCAGCATGACAGTAATACTCTGCTCTCTGCTGTAGGGAGGATAGTGAATGTGACACATGAAGGAAATCTGCAAGGAGGAGAGTACTGGCTTTTAGGAAGTCATGCTTCCATTGGGCCTGGGGAACCAAGTGAGTTGTCCAAGGCTCCTCTACAGGATGTCCAAAGAACTGTGGTCTTATGGAACATAATCTATCTATTCTGTGACGAGCAAAGCCTGCCATTCCCAAGAGAATGATTTGGAGGAAACTGTCACTGGAAATTTGGGTAGTTTCATCATTTCTCTGTGGTTTTTCCCACATAAGGATAGCATATGGCCCTATATCTTAAAGAAACCAAAAATATATATTCACAGTAGCTTGGGAAATCCAAGCAGACTAAGATCCCATGGGGATGCTTTTGGAAATAACTGTAAAAGAGAAGACTCCAACTTGAAAATGTGTTTTTTACTAAATCTGACTAATATCTATAGTGTCAAATATCAGAGGGGTAGCTGTGTTAGTCTGGATCTGTAAAAAGCAACAGGGAGTCTTGTGGCACCTTTAAGACTAACAGATGTATTGGAGTATAAGCTTTCGTGGGTGAATACCCACTTCGTCAGATGCATGCGTCTAATGAAGTGGGTATTCACCCACGAAAGCTTATGCTCCAATACATCTGTTAGTCTTAAAGGTGCCACAAGACTCTCTGTTGCTAATATCTGTAGTGTCTGCTACTATGGCAGCTTGGTGTTTTTAATTACAAAAAAAATCACAATCAAATAATCGTGCCCTGAAGATTCGCAGGTTTGGGCTCTGGCAGAGAGCCAAAGAGAACAGATCTTAAGGCCCTAAAAAATAATCATAGGGCTTGGCTACATTGGCACTTTACAGCTCTGCAACTTTCGCGCTCAGGGGTGTGAAAAAACACCCCCCTGAGCGCTGCAAGATGCAGCGCTGTAAAGTGTCAGTGTAATCAGGGCTGCGCTCCCAGCGCTGCACGCTACACCCATAAGGCATGTGGTTTACAAGCAGCGCTGGGAGAGCTATCTCCCAGCGCTGCGGCTCTGACTACACTCACACTTCAAAGCGCTGCCGGAGCAGCGCTTTGAAATTTCTAATGTAGCCATACCCATAGTCCGTGACCCAGCCTCGGAGAGTTCAAACTAATGTTCAGATCAGATAGTAAGCAATTTCCAACTAGTCTTAACTGTTTGGACTGGTCATAGGATATTTCTGATAACTGTGTGTTCCAGAATTCAGGGCTACAAAGATAATATAAGCTTAGTGGATTGCACTGGAAACCAGTGCAAAAACATGACCACAGGTGGTGGTTTTTGGGAGTTGGGTTCCAAATTACAAAACACAAGGCAACTAAGTCTTATCCACATTAGGGATCAAAACCAATTTTGCTAATGCAGTTTTAGCCCCAGTGTAGGCGGAGCCTAAGGTGTTGTGTTTTATGCAGCCACACTTATTCTGTAATCCTTAGCTGTCTACACTATGAATGCTTGCCGGTATAGCTATACCAGAAGAGTGCAGTAATGGAGACCCAGCATAAGCCAATAGGATTCCTTTTGTGGGCATTCCTAAGCCGCCTCTCCTCATACTACATTAGCTATGCTGACAGAAGCACTCTTCGTCAACATAGCTATGCCAGCAGTGTAGATGCAGCTATGTTAGCTAGGCAGTGTAACTTTTTTTTAACATGTTCCTAGCCAGCATAGTTATGCCAGCAAAACTTTGTAGTGTACACTGAGGGCCTGTAAGATTTCAAAAACTAATCTGGCTTAGGTCTGGTCAGGACTTTGATTAGTGACCTCTCAGGAAGTTATAAGTATTGTTTTAGTCAAGACACCAACATGGTAAGTTTTAGAAATACTTAAGCCTACACTACACTAGAAAAGGCTTGCTGGTATGGCTTTACTGACAGAAGCCCTCATGTAGACAGTTATACGGACAAAAACATGCTTTTTCCAGTATGCTTATTTTGTTTGTGTGGTATATTTAAAACTGCATTGGAATTGTAGACTGCCACTTTAATTTGTGAGGAATTTCCCGGTCCATCTTAAAGGCTGGGGGGCTCTGCAGGAAAGCATGTGGTCAGAGTTTGTTCTGTAGTCAGTTAGCTTAGGATATGGCTGCACTTGGTATTTCAAAGCGCTGCCCCGGCAGCGCTTTGAAGTGTGAGTGTGGTCAGAGCGGCAGCGCTGGGAGCCGTGCTCCCAGCGCTGCCGCCCTGATTACACTGACGCTTTACAGTTGCAGCGCTGTAAAGTGTGAGTGTAGCCAAGCCCTTAGAGTAAGGGCATGGCTACACTTGCAGATGTAGAGCGCTTTGAGTTAAACCACCCTTCACAGAGTGCAGTAGGGAAAGCACTGTAGTCTGTTCACACTGAGAGCGCACTTTGGCATGGCCGCATTAGCAGCTCTTAGAACACCACAGAGAGCAGTGCATTGTTGTAGCTATCCCAGCATGCAAGTGGCTGCAACGTGCTTTTCAAAGGGGGGGTTGGGTGGAGCATGACAGGGAGTGTGTTGTGTGTATGTGGGGAGGGAGAGAGTGGGTTTTTGGGGGGCTGAGAGCATGTCAGCATGCCATCTTGTAAGTTCAGACAGCAGCAGACCTCCCCCGACCCCCCCCCCCACAGCATTCCACAGTAATGGTTGCTTTGTCACAGAGCAGATAAGCATGACAACTGTCAAACAGAGCTTTCAGGGCATATCCAAAACAATGAGTGGCCACTTGACTTAAGGGGATTATGGTATGTTTTTACTGATCAGAGTGCAATAATGCAACACCTCATTCACACTGATGCTGGGGTGCTCCAGCGGGGGTGCATCAAACGTTATTCTACTTGCCGTGGTGGATTACCAGGAGCACTCTAGCTGTGGAGTCAGAGTGCTTTACATGCCTTGCCAGTGTGGACGGGTAGTGAGCTAGTGCACCTGGGCTCCTTCAATGCTCTGTAACTCACAAGTGTAGCCAAGCCCGAAACTGGGCTTCAGTGTTGTTTTCTCTTTGTTCAGTGTTTGGCACCATGCCTTATTTACTAAACATGATTCAAAACTTGATCTGAATTTCCTCATAAGCTTTTTTTTTTTTTTTTTTATGGTTCTCATCATTACAGTACCTTGGGTGCGGGTGCTTAACAAATATATCTTCACAAAACCCAGTGAGATGAGGAGGTGTTCATCCTTATTTTACAGATGTGGAGCTGAGGCAAAGAGAGATTAAGGTCAAATATATCCACTAATTTGGCCTTGTATACTCATCTTCAAGTGCCTGTTTTGGTTAATGGTCATCAAGCCCCTCCTTTTAGGGCTGCCTGTTTTTCCCCCCTCTGTTGTTTGCTATGGCAAGTGAGCCATTTACCATAAATGAGAAGTAGCCCCTTGGTAAAGAGCATCAAAATAATTTCTGGATTAGAATAAAAAATAGCTTTGTATGCTGTTTTCTTGTTACATTTGCAGGATCCAGAAGCCTGGTTAAATATTATACAAAAATTGACATCGTAATTTGGGCAGGTGTCAAGCTTCAAAATAAACTATAATAAATCTTACATTTTAGGAGTTAATATTCTCAAAAGGGTCACAGAAAACTGTTGTCAGCCACGTAACTTTAAATGGGTAAAGAAATCTTTAAAACATTTAGGAATAAATTTTGTGGAAAAAATATAAAAATCTTTTAAAAGCAAATTACTCTCCAATGTGGAATAAAATAATAAGACTTTGAGTAATGGAACAACTATGAAATTTCTTGGCCAGGTACGATAGTCTTGGTAAAGACTAATGTGCTCCCAAAGCTATATTTGTTTGTGTATCGCTGTTAGTGCTGACATGGCATTAAAAACATGGCGGGATGCACTATTAAAATTCATGTAGAAACATAAAAGACAAAGGGTGGTTCTAAAGTTCTGTATAAATCTACAAAGTGAGGTGGATTAGCTTTCCCTAATTTAGCTGCTTATTATGCATCACAATTAAAAGATGTGATCAGCTGGATTTAGCAGTAAAACATCAAAACACTGGGTAAAACTCGAACAAGACTGGAGTTCAGATATAACTATTCATAGTAATTGTTAGGTTAAAAAGACGATTAGATCACCAAAAATAATCACCCATTCATTCAGACCGCCTTAGTAGCCTTGGACAAGTTTTCTAAATTCCTATCCCTTAACTGCGTTTTTTAATAATCAGAATTTATCTCTAGGAAATATCAGTGTGACTACTTGTGGGTAGTAGTTGAGATTACTCAATTTGCACAGCTGTTCCTAACTCCTGATCTAAAATCATACCAAGAGGTATGAAATAATGTAAATAATATAAAAATCCTGTATTTCAATAGTAAGTCAGAATTTTATTTTGAAATCTGGGTATATGAGGGACCTCTATTTAAATCTTTAGCCACATTTGAGGATTTGACCCAGGGGCAAGCTGGAACACCAGGTTTAATTTCTAAAGCATATACCATTTTGAGTGAAAAAGATGTTGCTAAGAAAACAACAACCTAGCTGAAAAGACTGGAGAGGGATTTGAACAAATTGATCTGAATGAATGGATCTTTATCTGGGGAAAGGAGATATGCATCATCAATTTGTGTAGCTGATAATGAAAATTTTTATAAATTACTGTATAGATGGCATTTGGCTCCAGTTAAGATCTGTCATATTTTTGCTACTAGGAAGGTGTTGTTGAAGGGGTAAAGGGAAAGGGGAACTCATTTGCAGATGCGGTCATTGTATCCAGAAATTAAATGGTTTGGGGATGAAATAATTAGAGATTAATTTTATGACAAAATGCCGGCTTCCTGGAGATCCCCTGACTTGCTTCTTTAATATCAAGTAGCGGATTTACATTTTAAACAGAGTGACATTTTTTTATTGTTTAGACGCTAGATTTGTATTGCACACTATTGGAAACGTGACCACCTCCTCCTTTGAAATTGAAATATAGTAAAATATGGACTATCTTCGAAGTGGAGAAGCTTTCACACCAAGTATGTACATAAAATAGTCCCAGAGCTTCCAACTGGTGGAGTCAGGCAGCCTGGAGAGTTCCTGGGTATGAAATCTGCAGCCTTCCCCCCCTCCCCTCCTCTCCGCCAACTTGATCAGCAAAGCCACAGATCATTGCATGTTTTATTTATAAATCCACAGTTTTGCCATAAGCCTGTTCTAAAAACAAAAACAACTTTGCTGTGTGCCCAGAGGGTTAATAAGCCCTGGTTCTGGAAGACCAGGGAGATTGTGGGTGAAATGGAGAAACTCCAGCCCTCTTCCATTTAACTTGAGGTGCTTCAACTCAAGTGTCTGTGCAAATGGGTGGGGCAGTATTGCATGAGGAGAGAGGTAATAAGGACCCTGAACCATTTAGGACTTGTAAATTAAAATCCAATAACTTGCAACTTGGCAGTAGCCAGTGCCTCTGTATGCTCTTAATGCTTCCTCTGACCTACAGTATTCACCAAGTAGGCAGCTCCATTTTATACTGGCTTCACTGTTTGTGTCTCCAACACGTAGCTTCCCCCAGTAGTCCAGTTTTGACATGACAAAGGCATGGGTGATGATAGCAAGGTCTGATGTAGGCAGAAATGGGTATCAAGCAACTTGATAAATACACTGTAACCTTTGTCTCTAGATCTCAGTGGCCTCATACACATGGGACAGGAATGATGACAATTTCTGTAGTATCCCATGTGAGAACTCTCTGGCCTGAAGAACAATTGCTCATAACCACCCTTTGTGACTTCCCAGATAAAAATGAATGGAGCTGCTCAAGCCTCTTTATGCACCTCTGCTAGCAGGCAGTCAGCATCATCATAAGTCAGATCTAATAAATTGAGCAAATGACTGGCACAGACATCTTGCTGGAAGAATATGAACACAAAACCAATACTTTGGGACAAAAGTCAGGTTTAAAACCTGCTTGATTAGAATCTAGGAAATTTGAAGGCTTAAACTGATAGTTTGGCATGATGATCTTTCCCAGTATTGGAATGTTCAGGTTAAAGTAATTGTCAAGATTGACAGCATCATGATATGATTGTCAAGCAGGGGCTATACAGTATCATCATTCCTCCATCAGGAATCTGGAATTTTAAGCTGAAATTAGTCAGATTCAATATGGCACTTTTGTGCCTGGTATCCTACTAGTCTCTTCTCTCACTTCATCTATCCCAGCTCACATGTAAACTATAGCAAATATATTTTACTATATTACCATATAATATAGCTAGTTTAAAAAAATATCCCCCTAGGAAGATTTTGAAATGAATTTGAGTTTTCATTTTGATTTTTGAAAACAACAACAAATTTTGAAGGTTCATTTCCACCCCCCTGACGTCCCTCCAGTAATTAATGTTTGGGATTCTTTTTTTTTCTCTTCCACTATCTTTTCAGAGCATCTCTGATTTTGGAAAAGTTATAAGGGCAGAGTTATAGGAAAACTGAAATACTATTATTAGTGCATGAACCCATCCTCTTTCTCTGTGTGTGCACCCTGATTTCCCACACAAAAAAAGGAACAACAGGAAGGGAGGGCTAGTTACTTGCCCTTTGTTTTAGGAGAATGTCCTCATCCTTTTTTGTTTTCCTTCTCTTGAGTTCCAAAGTCACTTGTATTTTATCCCAGATGTTTCTCACTCTCAGTTCCAACTATGGTGGTTGCCACTGGTTCTGCCTCCATGTACCCCTCTACTGTACCGCTTCCACAAGTGTATATGACTAGGGCCAGTGCAGTCAAATCTGCAACCTCCCAGGCAGACTATAAGGGTTATCCATAAATTGCTATTTTGTTTAGGTCTATAGCTTGAGCCAATGCATAGCCCATGCTGTCAAGTGCTGGTCAGACATGCATTGCCACTTTTCTGTAAACTGCTGGTATTGGCTGTTAAGCAAACTAAGCAGTCCTGGGATAAGAGAAAAGGGTCCTTTCATGGATCAGTAACTGGTTAAAAGGGTCTGAATAAATGGTCAGTTTCAGACTAGAAAGAGGTAAATAGCAGTGTCCCTGAAGACTCTGTACTGGGACCTGTGCTGTTCAACATATTCATAAATAATCTTTAATAGGAGATAAACTGTTAAGTGGCAAAGTTTGCAGACAGTACTAAATTACTCAAGATAGTTAAGTTCAAAACTGACTCTGAAGAGTTACAAAGGGATTTCACAAAACTGAGTGACTGGGCAACAAAATGGCAGACGAAATTCAATGTTGATAAATGCAAAGTAATGCACATTGGAAAAAAATAACCCCTACTATATATACAAAATGATGAGGTCTAAATTAGCTGTTACTGCTTAAAGAAAAAGATCTTGGAGTCGTAATCTAGAGTTCTCTGAAAACATCTGGAAACAGAAATAGCTAATAGAATGTTAGGAATCTGCTGTTATATAAATCCATGGTATGCCCACACCTTGAATACTGTGCACGGTTCTGGTTGCTCCATCTCAAGTCAATTAGATTCTAGAATGAGTAAAGGTGCAGAAAAGGGCAGCAAAAATGATTAGGGGTATGGACCAGCTTTCGTATGAAGGGAGATTACAAAGACCTTCGTTTAGAAAAGAAATGACTAAGAAATGAGAGAGAAGTCTGTAAAATCATGAATGGGATGAAGAAAGTGAATAGGGAAGTATTATTATTCCTTCACATAGCACAAAGCAGGGGTCATCCAATGTAGTTAATAAGCAACAGGTTTAAAATAAACATAAGGAAGTACGTCTTCATACAATGCACAGTCAACCTGTGGAACTGCTTACCAGGGGATGTTGTGAAGGCCAAAAGTATACCTGGATTCAAAAAAAGAATTAGCTAAATGAATGGATAGGTGCATTGGTGGCTATTAGCCATGCAACCCCATCCTTTGGGTATCCCTAACCCTCTGCCAGCCAAATGCTGGGACTGGATAACGGGGGATGGATCACTTAATAAATGGCTCATTCTCTCTGAAGCGTCTGACACTGGGCACTGCTGGAAGACAGGATACTGGGCTAGATGGACCATTGGTCTGACCCAGTATGGCCATTCTTATGATGTTCTCCAAGATCCCCCACTGCTCTAAGACAGCACTTTTTATGGCCTTGTAGTCTGTGGCAGTGTCCTCACCCAGAATCTGAGTTGCAATAACAAACTGCTTGAGAATGGCTAAGTTTACCTTCGATTAGTTTCCATTCTTGCTTTTTTGCTAAAAGAGGATTGGTATTTATAAGCAGCCCAGTTAGTGAGTGGGTGAAATGGTTGCTTGTGCCTGCTGGGCTGCAGACCTCAGTTTGCTGCTTCTTTATCTATTGCAACAAAGTCTGTTAGGTTGCAGCCGCAACTTTTTGTTGGCCCACAGTCTGTGTGTGTTACTGTAAGTCTGTGGTCTGTTTGCTCTTGTTGCTGCAGTTGTTTTTCAGTTAACCATTTCAGGACATTTTTCATTTTCACTCTGTGCAGAGCATGTCTGCAAAACCCATTTCTTGTACCAAATATATCTATAGGCTGAGACCCAAATCCTCAAAGGCATTTAGGCTTCTAGTTTCCATTGAAATCACTGAAAGTTAGGAGCCTAAATACCTTTGAGGATCCAGGCCTCAGTGTCTCCCCATTCTCACCAGAGCACATAGAACCTCATTTATTGTCCAAATTTATCCTCTTCCCTGGGCTTGGCTTTATTTATAAGTAAAACATAAACCTTATTCTAAGCTTTTTCCCTTTTTCATGGGCATTTGTAGAAGTTATTCTCTCCCAAGGTCACTGCCTATCAACCTTGTATTAAGGTTTGTGGCAGGTATGGCTCGTTAACTCAGAGTTTCTCTGCAGGGTTCAAACATTTGTTGTCATGGTGGATCAGCAGATTTCTGCTACCCTGTTACAATGAGGTTTTTTATTAATAAAATACATGTTTATATTCTGAATTATTGATCTGTTTGGCTAGGGGAAGGTTGTGAGGTAAGGGGGCTGATGAAGGGGTGGGAAGAAGAAAGGAAAGGGGAGAAAAGAGAGAGGGTAGTTGGAGGAAAGGAAAGATATCATTTGTGAGAAGATGGAACAAAGGATATGAAAAGATGAGATGTATGGTGGGCATGCAATGCATGGGTCAAGGCAGGAAGTTAACTCAAGCACCAGTCAATGAGGAAAATTCAGTAAAAAGAGTCAAGATGATGATACAAGCTGATGGGTTTTCAGTTGATTAAAATGACAGACAAGACTAGGAGATGGCAGGAGAACCTGGCCCTTTTACCTATGCTTCTGGGTTTTACAGGAATCGTTTCAGGCACACTGTAGTATGCCTCTACCCCGATATAACGCAACCCGATATAACACGAAGTCGGATATAATGCAATATAGCAGTGCTCTGAGGGGGCGGGGCTGCGCGCTCTGGCGGATCAAAGCAAGTTCGATATAACACGGTTTCACCTGTAATGCATTAAGATTTTTTGGCTCCCGAGGACAGGGTTATATTAGGGTAGAGGTGTATTCACATTGAAAAAGTTATCTTTGTGACCAGTAGGGTTGGAAACATAACATAATCAGTGTTTAAATTCTGCAGAAACTGACGGACACCAGAGAAGAGGCAGAATGGCATTCTTGCTTATTCTGAATCTAGAATTGGTTGTAAAATATGTTAAAAAGCCCTCCCTAGCTCTTAATATATTTTTCCCATATCTATATGAGATAGAAATACAAGAAATGATTAGCTCCCAGAGACAATTAAAAATTATTAGTTTCAAAATTCAATGTAAATGTTCCTTTAAAAGAAGTGTTCGTTTAATCATTCTCTTGTTATAAATGTTGCAATAACATTTTGTGGTGCACATCTTCATTAAATATTAGTTTAAATAGTTAAAAGAAGAGAAAAATTCAACCACAAGTTATTGAGCTTGATGTAGGAATCTCACTGGGTAAAATCCATCATCTGTTGTTCAGGAGCTCAGATGAGATGACCGAATAGCCTCTTTTGGTCTTAAAATCCATTAATCTATAAAACAGACTATAGTAAATTTTTTAAAAAAGTCATCTTTACAGATTTGTGAACTCTTAAGGATAGGATATTTTTGTGTAAATATTTTTCTCTGCAATTGTTATCTCCCATGACCGTTTTCTGTTTTTATTAAAAAAAACATTTCATTTCATCTTCTGTAGGTAACAGACTTGATTTTAAGAGCAAGCCTAGCTTCCATTGATTGCAAATGGAGTTGTGGGTCCTGAAGTTCAGTCCCTACCTGTTTTATATATTTATCTAGCTTCTAATTACTTTCCACTCATCTCTGCATTTCAGCATGGTTATGGTATTCTGCCTTTCCACAATATGTGCCCTAGTTCACTCCTCGGACCCACCACCACCTTCTGAATTATTCAGGAGCTTTGATACCAAGGGTAGGATTCACAGATGTATTTAGGCACCTAACTCCCATTAAAATCATCTAGAAATCAGTGGGTGTTAGGTATCTAAATACCTTTGTGAATCCCACCCCAGGTTACCTAGACTGAGGGCACCACAGAGGCACGTATAGTTCTGGGAGCTTTTCTACAGTCTTACTATAAATTCAGAGATAGTCCAGGTAATTGAAGTGTGGGGGAAGGTCAGGCTGAAAGCTGTGAACTTGACTGTTCAACTATTGAACTCTGAGGGTGGCTTCTTAAAATAATTTGTCCTATACAGTTGCTTTCCAGCTGGGAAAGAAGAGGCTTCACTGAGAGAATAATTTTCATTCATTCAGTCCTATTTACTTTGTCTCTAGAAGTTGCTATGCTTCTGTCAGGCAACTTGTAAGGCCCATCAATTTTAATCATGCCAGTTGAAAGATGGTGAAGTTTTTCCATAATTTTCTCATCCTTGCACATAATGGACAGACATCTTCAAGATGTGTAGATATGTAAGGAACTGACCAGGCAATCATCCAGGAGAGACATTTAAAGGAACAGCAGCTTTTAAACATTATTTTAAAGGAAATATATGTAGGACTTTAAGCTTAAAACAACCACAGGGTTCTTGCCTGTGGCAACATAAAGCATATATTCTAGAGCTGGAATTAATGGCATGGAAGACAGTTGTAACAGCAAATGGAGAAATGAAGATAACTCAGCAAAATTGTGTCTTGAATATGATGGTAGTTAGAGGCATTGGGCCCTGATCCTACAATGAGATGCTTCTAGGTGGACCCCTGTGTATCATGGATTCCCACTGAAGTCAGTGAGACTCTGCATGGGAGCAGTGGTCTGTCTGTGCACCTCTTATTGCAGGATTGAAACCATCAGTTGTAAGGTCTTCAAGGCAAGAACCATAGTTGCCTCTGTTTCATTGCACCTACATAGAGCCCCATTCAACTTCTGGGGTCAGCATACATGGTGTTCATTACAGGATTGGGACCTGTATTTGTACAGGGCATTGTACAATATAGTTCTGATCCTCTCTGTGGTCAATGGGTCCTAACAAGTTGTAAATAAAAATAGTATTTCTAGGCTATTCTTCACTGACATTAGGAATGGACCTGCTGGTCAAAGCACCAAACAAGCTGCTAAGACCAGAGGATGATAGGCTCAGCTCTATAAATAAGAAAGATGAGCATATAATTCAAAGTTTAGAATTTGCTCAGAGCTGAGCAATTTAAGTCCAAATTTTTCAAACGTGTACATACAGGTAATATTGAGTATAAATTGATAGGACTATTTATGTGGATAAAATTACTGACACATTGCAAGGGTCTGCAGAAGTTAGAGAGTAGGATGTGAAGTCAGGCTATGGGACTGACTACAGTCAGAAAAATTATGATGATGGGGACGCTTCAGAAGACAAACACGTGAGAGGATACCAAAGAAAGTAATGCAAATACAACCAAAATCAGTCTGACTCTGAGCTGACCACCAGCTAGACCAGGGGTGGCCAGCCTGAGAAGGAGCCAGAATTTACCAGTGTATATTGCCAAAGAGCCACAGTAATATGTAATGATTATATATGTGTATATACACACACGCACACACACAATCATTATATATGTTGACAATGTATATTTATTATACATTTATAATGTATAGTTAATGATAATAATTTAATCTTTTATGTAGTGGGACTTCAGGCAATCTTTGCTTTCAGCAATTCCCTTGAAGTTTGATTTGTGTTCGGTTGTGTTCACATACAGCAGTTCTCTTAAGTGGCTGTCCGTCAAAATGGATTGGTGCTTGGATTTCACATGTTTGAGTGTTGAGAAAACACTTACAAAGATAGGTTGAGACAAGCATCAATATTAATTTTAGGGCTGCACCTCTGACGTTGGGGTATTTATCTTTTGGTACAGATTTCCAGAAAGTAAGGGTCCCCTCTGTCTTCTGAAGAGATTTCAATCTGTCATATTCCAAAAGTTCTGTTGTTTCCATCTGGGATGTTGCTTTGTCGGTGACTAAAAGGGGCTTCAGACAGTCGGCTTCAACACTGAAAGGGTCAATCAGAAATCTGATTTTTGAGGCCTTTTCTGCTGCAAGTCTTGGAATCTTTCCTCAAAACTTTCCTTAAGACCTTTAATCACACTCATATCTAGTTGTAGTCCATTTCAGGGATTCTGCTGCCTTCTTTTGATCTGGCTTGAAGTTGTCACATTGAGGGAGAACTGACACACTTTCCCTCAAGCATTTGTCTGTGAAACAACTGAAGTTTGTTCATGAACACAAATACGCCTTGCACTAGATCAGACAGCAACCGGAATTTTTCTTTTAAGTCCACATTTAGTTTATCCAAATGCAGCAGCATGTCTGCAAGAAATGCGAAGTCTAGAACCACCGAGGATCTGTATGCTCAGGTTGTATTCTATGCTTCTCCACCATAAACAATTGTACTGGTTCTAGGAGCTCGAAAATATGGGAAATAACTTTACCTTTTTTTAAAGCCATTGAACTGTGCAGTGAAATGGCAAATCGGCAGGGGAGTTATCTTCATCCAGTTCCTCGATTAGATTTTGAAATTGTCTGTGATTTGAGTGCATTTGAGAGAATGAAATTCACAATGTGCAAGACAGGTTTCATGACATGATCAAATTTGAGATTTTTAGATACCAGTTGCTCCTGATGAATAATACAGTGAAGTGTCCAAAATTTGGAAAAGCTCTTGTCAGACTTACAAAGCCCTAGTAATCCATTCGCAGGTCCCTACAGGGACAGAGCCCCGTCTGTTACAATGGCAGTGATTTTCTGTAAAGGCAAGTGGCTTTTCGCAACTACCAACATCAGCCACCTCCTTTAGATCTTGTCCATGAGTTCTGTCTTTTAGTGACACGATACTGAGGAGTTCTTCCCTTCATCAGACACAGTGTGGACAAATACCAATAATTAAGGTTTATCCTGAGCATGGCACAACTCATCCAAAGTGATGCTCAAATACTCTCGCTGCTGAAGTTGCAAGTGCAGTTGTGATTTGATGTCACTGTTCAGGTTGGAGATTCTGCATTCTCTTGTGTGGTGTGAAATTTGCAGGCCAGAAATTTTCAACTATAGAGTCTCGCTCTCTGGTGACAGGATTGAAATCACATCAGTGAGGCACATTTTTATAACCTTGCCTTCAGAGTAGGGCTTTTTTGCATGGGCTATGTGTCAGGCCACATAATAGGAGGCTAACATTATAGTCGGCGATTGGTTCGCAAATCTGGTGAAGAACTGGGACTCTACATCTGTCTTTTCAAAGTTTTCAGTTTTAAAGTGCGGAGTTGAGAACCTTGTGGGAATTCTTGATCCATACGTGCATGGCTCAAAATGAAATGATGCTGTATGTTGAAGATTTGAACTGAGAGAGACATGTCTAGCAAAGAAGACACATGGCCTTACCGTTATGTTCTGTGAAAAAGTACTTATTCTCCTACTCCTGTTTTAGAAGCATAGATTTTCATCTCTGTATTTTCTTTTCTGTTCGCACTGGCCTTCCATTGTTAGGTAGTGTAAGAAAAATTTTGATTAAAAATTTCCACACCAGCTAGTCACTATGTGGTTTATTCAAAGAAAAACTGGTGCTGAACCTCAGACTCTGTCCCAGGCCCTGCCCCCCACTCCACCCCTATCCCCAAGTCCCCACCTCTGCCCTGCCTCTTCCCTCCCCTGAGTGAGCTGTGTCCTCGCTCCTCCCCCACCCCCTGAGCCTCTTGTGAGTTGCAAAACAGCTGATCACGGGGGGCAGGAGGCATAGGGAGGGAGGAGGCTGCATACCCCGTCCTTTCTTTTCCCCCCTTCCCCTCCAGAGCCTCCTCAATGCTGCAAAACAGCTGATCACAGCAGGTGGGAGGGATGGGGGAGAGAAGAGGAGGTGCTGATTGGGGGACCCTCTGGCGGGCAGGAGGTGCTTGAGGGAGGGCTGATAGGGCGGCCCGTGGCTGCTGAGCACCCACCATTTTCCCCCAGAGTCATCTCCTAGCAGGAGCTACATATTGCCTTCTGAAGAACCGCATGCGGCTCCAGAGCCACAAGTTGCCCACCCCTGAACCAGACTGTGGGACTTCATATGCAGGGACACGACCAGCAATGAAGGAACAAGCCATGGACAAGAATGAATGGTGACACTCTGCTGCTCCCTCTGTCTGAAAAGATGCTTCTTTTTTCCCCCTCTTTCTCATCCCAGAGCAAGTGTTTGCAGAATCTGGCCCTTAAACCAAAAAAAATTGATTTCTTTCAGTCTCTTGTGGTACTTCTGGTCTGCTTTCAAGAAATCTTAAGGCTTCCTGTTCTGAGGCTGTAGCAAGTTTTTGATGCAGCCTGGAACAAAAAGAATATTGCAACTTTTATAATTTGCATATACAGGCTTCACTATTTAGATTATACTGTAGATTGTAATGCTGTGACTGTTTAAATTGAATCGAAATGAATGGTAAATTATAAAACATGTCAGCATGAGTAAAAACTATTCAAAAATCTTTAAAAGTAAGATGTGTGAGCTTTAAAAAGCTGGAGAGTATGATAGTGCTGCTCATTCTGCAGATTATGGTATGTCAGTTCTTTGTAAAATGTTTTATTGCAGTTAAAAGTGTTTCTTCATCAATTAGTTACTGTAGGACATCTATCTAGAGCATCTTTTTGGAATTCTAGCGAAGTATTTGAAGTGGGCTTGTTCTGAGTTTGATTGTTCATGTCTGGCACCGTCTCAAGTTTCCTCTGAATGGTAACAAAGACTGTAGAGTGTTGTTGGTACTGCTGTGAGAGGCATGCTTCCTTAGTCCAGGTAAGAGAGAGAGTTTCTGTCTGCTGTATAAGCATTTTGCAGAAAGTGTTTGGTATTTTGAAACAGCTGCTGTTTTAAATTAATAAAGAATTCCTAGCATATTAAATGTAAGACATTCCTGAAAGTTGCAAGCAGGAAAACTACAGTGTGTTGGGGGGAGGGGTAAAGAATTAGCCTAGTTTGTCATTTACATGTCTAAACAAATAGATTAAAATTTGGGAATTATTTTACCTCCTCTTTCCTTAACTCCGTTGTCAGAAGTAGTGCTGGCTAGTTAAAGCATTGAATGTGGAGTATTGAATGTGGCCTCATGCCATTAAAACTATCCAAAATGGTTATACCTATTTTAAATTGGTATAATGAACTTTGCCCTTTATGATCTATACTTAGTCAGTTATTTCTTTCAAAAAATGTTCAAAAGGAGAAAATCTTATTTTTAGATCCGTAGAAATATATCTTAAAAGTAGGTTAAGATGTATGTATTTTATTTCATGGTATTTCACTATAATAATTTTTATCTAGTACAATTCTCTTGAAGTATTTGTGCTTTGAAAATGTCAGCTGTATTCTAATGAAGCCAGGGTATTGTTTGCTCATAAAGGAGCCAGTGCATTCCACTGCTTTATGGTTTATTATGAGGCACAGTGTGAGAGTGTGGGTGGCACCATTTGGTGTCTGCTTGTTGGGGTAGTAACTGCCATTATGCTAGGGTGTTTTGGGGGGGAGAGCGGAGGGGGGGGGAATCAGCAGGAAAATATAATAAATGAGATCTTGCCTAGATCTGAACAATGTAAGCAAAGACTTTACTATTGTATGTTCTCAAGAAATGGAGTGAGTATACTTGAGATACCCGGAATAAGTGTATATACTTAAGTAGCCTGAAGTATGAGCAGTAGTACTCTGTGGTTTTTTGTTTTTGTGTTTTTTTTCAAAACATATGTTACCAAGACCAATACTACATAACTGTTTTAATTTAGAGGGGACTTTTTCTAATACTTCTACTTTGTCAAATAAAGTTGTAATGTGATCAGAATTATGAAGAGAATAATAATTAAATCCATGGAAGTAATCAACAAGATTTGATTTAAAAAAAATGCCCAACAGACTTTGAGGTGGGAAACTCCTGATGAGGATTTGATTCAGAAAAAAAGAAACAGATGTTTCTCCTGTTACAATTGGGGTTATTTCATTCAAAGTCTGCAGTAGCTGATGAGAGTGAGGAGGTAATAAATCTGGCTTAACCAGCTCATGTCTAAAGAAAACTTGTGGGAATTGAATTATTTTATTTGATACTTTGCATTTTTAATTGCCTTGTAATATTGCGGAAACTTTGGTTTTCTTGTTGACTTTTTAAAAAATATCTGAGGGGTATATGATCTGGGAATGAGTTAATATCTGCAAAAGTGGGTTTTTACTTCAGTTAAATCAAGTATAGGAAACTGACTTGGTAGAAATATTTCTGATTCAAATTCATTTTGTGCCCCAAATGACTGAATACTTGAGAAACTATCTACATATGTTAAAGCCAGCTAAAAATATAGATGTTATCTGAAGTTCAGTAGAAAAGCTTAACATGAAATTCATATGTAAAAGATTGAGCTATTTTAGGGGTTAATTGTTCTGTTTGCTTCCTAAATAAAGTATAGTGATTGACCTAGGGGGCCTACATGTGAGTAAGATCTACAGCAATTAAAGTATTTTGTCTATGAAGAGGGAGTCAGTTAGTTGATAGCAATCAGTTAATAGGGTGGTAAAAGAGAGAGTGGTGGTTTTTAACTGACTTATTTAAATATTTATGGAACTGCTGTGTTTGATACTCATTTTAAAATATATAATAGAGCATCAAAATTTGAAATAGTAGTTTGAATGGATCAAAGACTTGTTTGTGTCCTTGACAATTAATGCAGTTTTTTCTCTTGCTGTGTTATTTTAGTCCATTACCTTACATAATTTTAAGATTTATTGCTAGTCAGATGGAGAAGACTTAGACCATGATCCTGCAACTGGTTTCATGTGGGAGGAGTACTACATGCAGCTCCATTGAAATATTGGGCCTTTGCATCAGATATTTTATCTGTAATGCTTCACAGTATTTTCATAATAACCTTAGGTTATTGAAATAATGCTTATCCTTATGTTGCACACTAAACTTGTTAGTGAGATCCAGTTGCAAGATCAGGACCATATGGGTGTAAGGGTCTTTTTCCAAAGATCCAGTTGGAGAATTGGCACCAAAGGCTTCAGTTCTTCAAGCTTTTCTACATGGGTAGGCTACTACATTGAGCCTGAAGTTGTTGGAACTCTGTTCAGGCATAGGGATCTGTCCACGTAAATCAACTTGTGGGATTGGGGTTGCATCTGTAAGCTCTTCAGGGAAAGGGAATATGTATTCTTTTTGTACCTGACTGTACTACATCTAGCAATTTTCAGGTGCTCCTGTAATATAAGGGATGGCTGCATGAATCGATGATGATGTTTGATCTTACAGGACAATATTCCCTGGCTGGGACAGACAAAACCCTCTTTTTAAAAGCAAAATATTTACCATTTTCTATTCCGTCCTCCAACATATTGTCTAAACCTGTGTACGTCAACAAAGTTAAAAGATTTTTCTGTTATGTTTTTGCTTTTTCTTCTATGCATCTTTGTGTTTCTAACTTTCAAGTACTGGAAGGTATGTTTTTGTTCCTTGAGGCTATAACTTTTTGCTTTGTTTTTTTTTTTCTAATAATACAGGTACCAAATGAAGCAATACACATCTCATGATATCCAACTATGTAATACTTTGCAATGTTGTAGCATAATTTCTGTACCTACTTTAAAATGTTTTAACTTCATAGAAACCAAAGCATGAAGAAACATCACATACTCTTATTGCAAAATATCTTACTAAACATCAAATATTTCACAACTTTTAGGCCAGTTTTAGCTCTGCCAATTAAAAGCTCTCATAGGCTACAGTTTTTACTCTTTAAAATGATTTAATTATTAATTCAGCATAAAACGTGCTGACCAGACATTTCCCAAGTTGAATATTCATTCCTAGGTTTTAAATGCTGTTAAATCTAAATACAAGTTATCAGCATTTTTCTAATATGTTTCTTTCCTGTTTAAATGCAAGGGCTTGCGTTCTTGTTGAAATGTATTCTCTGTTGTTACCCCAATTGGGTGATGTATGCTTCCTTTCAGACATGGTTTGCTTCAAACAAGCAACAACAGATTCTATATATTCCCAAATTGACATTGTTTCTGACTGCTTTTCAACTGAGTTTCAGACCTGACAGAATTTAAACAGAAAAATAACTGAAAAATCTGTAGCTTTGTCTCTTTCTTTAATAAAAGACTGTAACATTATAGCAGTCAATGCTGTATGCTAGGATGCAATGTACAGACTAAGTCTCTAAAATAAGTGTTGTGGAATGATTGACTCATAAAAATTGGCTACATTTTTTGTTCATTAACAATTATAAAGTTGCTGTGTTATAGAAGTTATAGGAGTAAAACTTAAACCTAAATATCATGTACATGAAATTTCTGGTAATATATGTAGATAAAAATAAGCACATCTTTTCCCTCCAATGTCATGTAAAGGCATAGGTCTCAATTCATTTAATACTGCTTGTATTTTTCTAAATAAGAAATTATAGCATTGGTGGTCCTCTATGATGCACAATAATAATGGTGACAGGTATTGACTGAAAAAATAATTTGTCTATGATACCTCTCTGTCAGGAGAACAATAGCATTTTAATGCACTTATTCACAACAGCTCCTTATTTTGAAGTTATGCCAGCGACTAACAGTACTTACCTTGTGCATTGTTTTTATATACAGTATGATTATTGATGCAGGCTTGATTGCTGGACAGTGTTTTTTTGGTTTTGTTTTTTTAATGAAAAATAGTACCTGCAAACAAAATATTTGATAGTTTACTTTTTGAAACAATTAACAAATCCCTTGGATTATCTCTGAAGCTCTTGCCTTAAGTTTCTAAAGCAAGAATAACCTTTTTAAAAAATTATTTGGGTGCTGGTAGTACATAGTGCTGTACGCACAAAATGCAAACAATGGAAATATGTGATGTGGGTTAGGCTTTATTTGTATTGCCATACTGCCTAGGAGCCCTTGTCATGGACCCAGTCCCCAGTGTGCTAGGAGCTATACAAGCAATATATATATATATATATTTTATTATATTATGTGTGTATATACATAGACATACACATATATGGCTCCTGCCCCAAAGAGCTTACTGGCGAATTATAAGACAAGACACAATATATGGTTACAGAAGAAGGGAGTACAAGGAAACAATGAGACAACAGTGATCAGCATGATAGGCAGTGGTATCTGCTCCCCCAGCAGCCTTACCTTTGTCAAGTTTATTGATGTCATCCATGGCAAAGAAGAGTTTTAAGAAGGGATTTGAAGAAGGTTAATGAGGTCGTTTTGCAGATGTTTATGGAGCACTCCATCCAAGTATGCAGGGCAGCTTGGGAGAAAACACAAAACCATGCTGACTATTTTGTATTAGCACCTAGTTATTATTTATGATAAGTGCTTAGTAAAATAAGCAAAGGAGATATTCTATGGCGAAGGACTTTCCCACGTAGTGCAGGTAGACAAAATAGTTCAAATACCAGGGGTCATAATTTGCTAATGATGATTATTAATAACCATGTTTATCATGGCAATTTCTAGTGACCAGCTGAAAGTAGGCTCCCATTGGTGCTGAGTGCTGTACAAACACAGAATTGTAGATAGTCCCTGCCCTGAAGAATTTATGGTCAGTGATCCATGTGTGAAAAACAGTATGTGTTGTCCGCACAAAACTTGAAAGGAAGCTCTGGTAGGTCTTCACTACAAAAAAAAAAAAAGAGTGTTCTCAATTCAGGTTAGCTGACTTGAAGTAAAATCCTAGTGAAGACAAAGCTGTTTGTAATCTTCACACAAGTTAGCAAGTTTGACCTATATAAGCAGTGTTTCCTAGTGGATAGAGCAGTGGACTGGGACTCAGAAAATCTGGGTTCTGTTCTCAGCTCTGCGACTGGTTTGGTGTGTAACAATAGGCAAGCCACTTCTCTGCTCTGTGTCTGTTTCCCCAACTGTATAATGAGGATAATGATATCAAACTCCTTTCTAAAGCTTTTTTAGAGCTATAGGTGAAAAGCACTATATAAGACCTAGTTGTTATTATCTGAGTCTTTGTACTTAAATCTATCTATGCTGATCTGTTTCATCCATATGAAAGGATTACTATATGTAGAGGATAAAACTACCACTTTGTGCTCAGCAGTCTTTGCCTATGCCTGCATTATTGCTGGTGCTTGTTCTGTGAAATGTTAATTTGCATAGTTTTGTTGTCATCTTCTATAGTCCTCAAACAAAGGACATTATTAATACTTAGCATCTATGTAGTGTTTTTTCATGTTTAAAGGCTTTACATTCACTGTGTAAGCTGGTTACAGAATTATGTTGAATACTCATTACTGAAGTCTGCTGTTTTCTATTCAAAGGTTACCTGTAAAGAGAGACATGTCTGTGTCCTTTTTAGATTTGTATGTACAAATAAGTCCTGAAGGGATTTTAACCCTGTCTCTTTTTTAAACATTAGACATATCAAGTTTTGACTTCCCTATTTTTGCTGGAATACCGGTAACCTCCAGGCTTGGTAATTGCAACTCATAACTAGGAATAAAGCCATGTCTATTGAGAATTTCAACTGGTATAAAATACCTCAGCTAGTCTTTTTCACAACCAGAGTCACTCTGAACCTATCACCCCAGGGCTCTGCTCTCCATGCTGCTCTCCAGTGAACAGGCTAGTTCAAGATCTGTGTCCTGATTTTCAAAGCCCTCCATGAGATTGGTCCACATCTGATCAATTCCAAGTTTTCAGCGAATGTTCTAAGTAGCACTGGCCAGAACCCTATTGATTTATGGGGAGGAAATAGGGGGACAGATGGAGCCTCTGCCATATGTTGGAGCACAGCCACAGATTCCTGCACCTCTGCAATTTTCTCTAATCAAACAACTCTTTGACAGCACCCTTTAACACATTTTAGCATAACAGTATCCCAACTCAGCTGTGCTCACCGGCCCAGTAGAGTTTAACATGTTGACACCCTGAATGACTTGTCTCCCAGACAGAAAGAATAATGGTGGAAGGGGGAAGTGGGAGTACGCACAGCTTCTGGCATGAGAGTGGCATAGTGACCCCAATGTTGTGGGAGGAGGAAATGGGACATACAGACTACCTGGCAGGGGACATTGGGAGACCCTGGTATTGCGGGAATAGGAATGCACATAGAGTCCCTCCCATGGGAGGAAGATTGAGGGACCCTGTTATGGGGTTGGGAAACACAGAGGCCCTGGAATGGGGAAATAATAGGAAACACTGGCACATGGCAGAGAGGAGAATGGGAGTGAGAAATGAATGGGGTACTTTCACAGATCCCATCAGGTTCCTCCTGCTAACCACTCACCTCTGGGTCCCCAGGTATTTAAGCTTCCCTGTGTCTCAGCATGCTGCAGCACTGTTTTCTCCCTTTGGCACATTTAATTGGGCATCAACCCTGATTATATGCCTTCACAGAAATGGAGTCCCTCAACCCACTTGTGTTAGGCTGCCAGGACCAGTGCTGATACCCAAGATACTGCAGGAGCTTAAAAATATGTTCTCCCAGGATTCCACCAAAGATGTGATCCTTCTGGGTTATGGTTTAACTCTCTCAGAAGACATGGGGCAAGTGTAGCATACCACACACACACACTTTTCCCAGAGTCTAGCACAGGGGTGAGCAAACTTTTTGGCCAAAGGGCCACATTGGGGCTGCAAAACAGTATGGAGGGCCAGGTATGGAACACTGTGCCTCCCCAAACAGCCTGGCTCCCACCCCCTATCCACCCACTCCCACTTCCTGCCCCATGACTGCCGCCCTCAGAGCCCCCAACCCATCCAATCCCCCCGATCCTTGTCCCCAGACTGCTCCCCCAGGATCCTGCCATCTATCCAACCCTCACCCCCCGCTCCCTGTCCCCCGTATACAGATAATGTCAGACAGTATTACCACTGTGGTCTATATAAACAATGGACTATAAGGTGGATAGAAAACTGGTTAGATCATCGGGCTCAATGGGTTGTGATCAATGGCTCTGTGCCTAGTTGGTAGCCAGTATCAAGCGGAGTGCCCCAAAGAGTCGGTTCTGCGGCCGGTTTTGTTCAATATCTTTATTAATGATCTGGAGGATGGTGTGGACTGCACTCTCAGCAAGTTTGCAGATAACACTAAACTGGGAGGAGTGGTAGATACGCTGGAGGGTAGGGATAGGATACAGAGGGACCTAGACAAATTAGAGGATTGGGCCAAAAGAAACCTGATGAGGTTCAACAAGAACAAGTGCAAGTCCTGCACCTAGGAAAGAAGAATCCATGCATCGCTACAGACTAGGGACTGAATGGCTAGGCAGCAGGCCTGCAGAAAAGGACATAGGGGTTACAGTGGACGAGAAGCTGATATGAGTCGACAGTGTGCCCTTGTTGCCAAGAAGGCTAGCAGCATTTTAGGCTGTATAAGAGGGCATGCCAGCAGATTGAGGGAAGTGATCATTTCCCTCTATTCGACATTGGTGAGGCCTCATTTGGAGTAGTGTCTAGTTTTGGGCCCACACTACAGAAGCATGTGGAAAAATTGGAAAGAGTCCAGCAGAGGGCAACAAAAATGATTAGGGGTTGGAACACATGACTTATGATGAGAGGCTGAGGGAGCTGGAATTGTTTAGTCTGCAGAAGAGAAGAATGAGGGGGATTGATAGCTGCTTTCAGCTACCTGAAGAGGGTTCCAAAGAGGATGGATCTAGACTGTTCTCAGTGGTAGCAGATGACAGAACAAGGATAATGTCTCAAGTTGCAGTGGGGGAGGTTTGGTTGGATATTAAAAAACTTTTTGACTAGGAGGGTGGTGAAGCACTGGAAGGGGTTACCTAGGGAGTGTGGTGAATCTCCTTTCTTAGAGTTTTTACGAGTCGGGCTGTCATAAACAGATAGCTAAGGGTTAATGTTCTTTTCCTGTTAAGGGTTAACAAAGGAACCAAACACCCTGACCAGAGGCAATCAGGAAACCGGATTTTCAAAGCTCAGGGAGGGAATTTTTGGGTTGGGTTCTTGTCTTGTCTCTGTGCTCTCTCGACTCGGAGAGTAATCTCTCTATCTCCAGGCTTTAAATCATCTGTTTCCCAGTTATAAGTACAGGTACAAGACAATATAGGTTTTATATGGTTTTGTATTTACGTGTGTATGCTGAATGTTTTAATTGTATTTCTTTTTGAATAAGCTGTTTATTCATTTTGTTTTCTGTTAAGCCAATGACCCTGTATCACCTTGATACAAGACCATTTTTATGTCTTTTTACTTTCTTTATATAAAAGCTTTCTTTTAAAACTTGTGGATTTTCTTTTCTAGTAGAGGCTCAAGGGGTAGGAATCTCTGTGCCAGGATTACGGTCTCTCTCAGGAAAAGACTGTGGAGGGGGAAAAAGAGGAGGGGGAAAGGTGAATGGTCCTCTCTGTGTTGTGTTTCAAGGACTTGAAACACGGTAATCTCCTAGTGTACCCAGGGTGGGAAGATCTGGGAGGAGGTAAAGAAGGGGAAGGGAAGTGGGTTATTTCCCTTTGTTGTGAGACTCAGGGCATCTGAGTCTTGGGGTCCCCAGGGAAGATTTTGGGGAGACCAGAGTGAGTCAGACACTGGAATTTCTGGCTGGTGGCAGTGCTATCCGATCCAAGCTCGTAATTAAGCTTGGAGGGTTCATGCAGGCACCCACATTTTGGACGCTAAGGTTCAGAATTGGGACTTATGTTTATGACACGGGCTTGACAAAGCCCTGGCTGGTATGATTTAGTTGGGAATTGGTCCTGCTTTGAGCAGGGGGTTGGTCTAGATGACCTCCTGAGGTCCCTTCGAGCCCTGATATTCTATGATTCTAAACAGGGAGGAGCGAGATCTCATCTGCTCAGCCTGGAACCCGTCAGACTTTGGAACTGTTGTGTCACAATACAAGCCATATCCTCCCTGGGTTTTGGGATTCATCTGAAAGTTCTACAAAATAGCAAAAATTCCTATCCCCAAGGGTGTTACAGCTCGCTCCTTGCAAGTACAAGCTGCCTCCACAGCATCTTTATCTGTCATCCCACTACAGGACTTCTGCAGGGCGACCACCTGTCCACACGTTCATGACATGCTATTTTGTAGGTCATGCCTTGGCTGCTGATGCATCAGTAGGCGCGGCAGTATTGCAAGCATCTTTTCTACTGGTTCCACCCATATGTGGAATATACTTAGAGACCATCACTCGACGAAGTGGAGGTTGCTTACTGTAATCAGAGGTTCGAGATGTGTGATCCTTATCAGTATTCCGTTACCTGCCCTCCATCCCCTCTGCTTTGGATCCGGGTTGGATTTGCGATAAGAAGGAATGGAGAGATGTCCCACACCCTCTTTTACCAACAGTCAGGAGCAGGAGGAGAGCTACTGCGCCTTTGTGGGTCAACAGACCCTGCTTTGAAGAATTTTCAGTTTTCAGTTTCATGGCATACACGCATACCCATGTGTGGAAGATATAGATAGGGATCACACATCTCGAAGAACCTCCAGTTACAGCAAGTAACTCCCACTTGTACAGACAGATCTCCAGATCAATGCAAGGAAATACAGGCCCAGGCATGAGATAGGAGGTAGTGAAAATTGCAGGGAGTCTCTAAAACAAAAGGGAATGGGAAAGAGGCATACAGGGAACTTGTGGGGGTGAAATGAAGGGATGCAAATAACCCTCGTGTATTCAGTAAGCTAGACCTACACAAGCTACAAAGTGTGTGACACACACATAGTTTGCTGGCATGTTACATGGCCATCAGCTCACAGAAGGTCTCAAACAGGTTTCCACCTACCAGCCTGCCTGTGCAACAACTATTTTTATTTGTAGCTGGCTACATAGGAGCTACCCACACTTTAAGTAATTTAAGTCCGTGGCTTATTAGCAATGGCACATCTCTTGAGCTCTTCATATCAACTACATATCCAAACTTGCCATTACCATCTTGTCCAAATACTTGTTTTCTAAGTGATAGTTTCAGTCACTGATTATGAGGCTATAATTGGCTTCTAAGGATTAGGTGCTGTCAATTGAAGGCCAGCATAGAACACAATACTTTTGCAATAGCTCAGATATTTTTCAGTGAAAACACCTCTATAAAAATTGTTCTTTAAAATATCAACTAACAAGATGACAATAGGTAAACAACACTTATGGATATATGCAACTACTCAAAGAACAAAGCACGTGTATTCCACTCAGGTGTGTGTTCAAGAAAAGGACTCATTTCCAGAGATCTGCACCTGAAGGATTGGTACCCCCATTGCGTACTGACTATTCAGATGGTTCCTTATGGCTGTGTTAGGAGTCCTCCTGCAGTTTGTCATCCCGTCCTAGGTGTTCATCTAACAAGCCTACACTACCTCCTGAAGGAGAACATCATATAGAGAACAGGACCATTCATATAGTCATGTTCTGTATGAGTCACAGATGATCGAGACATAGTCAGGGCTTAAATTCTGAGAGATTATTTCCTGGAGCCTGCCCCACACTGCAGGAGCTTGGAGCTTTAGCCCGGTGGTGGGATGAACCCACGGGGCTCCAATCCTGCAGGAGCCATGAGGGCTCCCATGGGTTTGAAAATATTTACCAGAGCACTGCTCCACTGGACTCCACATGAATTTAAGCCCTGGACATGGTGAAGAACTTCATGTTTGGATCTGCCTCACATTAATCATCTAGCTAATGGAAGATGTGAATTTCTTTCCTCCACAAGAAGGCTGTCACCACTTCCTTGTACTTAGTAAATATGCGTGGAGCCAAGGACAATCCAAAGGGAAGTCGAGTATTGATAATCTTGACCTACTGTTACTAATCTCAGAAACTTCCTGTGACTTAGCAATACTGTCACATGGAAGTAGGCATTCTGGAGATCAAGAGCAGTAAACCTGTTGTGATTTAGGGAGGGAAAGACTGATGCTATAGAAACCACACAAGTCTTATATTCTTGATGCACTTGTTGAGATTTTGGAAGTTGTGCATGAGTCTCGGGATCCCCTTAAACTAGGATCAGAAAATCTGATTAATAAAATTTCATTCCCAATGTTGAAAGGGAACTTCTTATATTGCCCCTATTGAGAGCAGAGTCTGAACTTCCTGAAGGAGCACTGAGTCATAAGCACTGGGACCCTAAAGGGTGGGAGAAGCAGATGGAGAGGAACTGGATAAAGTATCCCAGTCTGACAGTGCTTAGGACCCATTGTCTGTTGTTATGGCTTCCCAGCCATTGGGGAAGTTAGACAATTTCTGTTTCCCAATCATTTTGGAACAAGGATGATAACAAGTGATTGTATTACTGGCCTCAAGAGAGAAGTCAAATGTGCTGCTTCGCTAAAGATGCCAAAAAGGGTCCTACCAAATTTATGGTCCATTTTGGTCAATTTCACAGTCATAGGATTTTAAAAGTAGTACATTTAATTATTTCAGTTATTAAAATCTGAAATTTCATGGTGGTGTAATTGCAGGGGCCCTGACCCAAAAAGGAGTTTGGGGGAGGGGGTTCACAAGGTTATTGTTGGGAGGGGGATCGCAAGGTTACTTCTGTGCTGCTGGTGGTGGTGATACTGCCTTCAGACCTTGGCAGCTGGAGAGTGGCAGCTGCTGGCTGGGAGCCCAGCTCTGAAGGCAGAGCCACCGCCAGCAGCAGCATTAGCATGGTATGGTATTGCCACCTTTACTTCTGGGCTGCTGCCTGCAGAGGTGGGCCCTCAGTCAGCAGCTGCCACTCTCCGGCCACCTAGCTCTGAAGGCAGCAATGCAGAAGTAAGGATGGCATGGTATGGTATTTGGTAGGGCCCTAATGCTGGAGGATGAACTGTTGGATTTGAGTTGGAACTGGAGGACCTCCTTCTCTGTGACTTATGCCTCCTCAGATCAGGTCAGATTGAAACAAGATTGTGCCGAGATAATGCTCAGTGAACCATCCTGGTCAAGATTGTGTTGCTTCTCAAATCTTCACAGACTCTTCAACCCCATGGTCTTCTCTTCTTCCAGACCTGCTGTCCTAGCAGCACAGACAGATGTGGCTCCAAGATCCGAGCAGCTTGCACTTTATGGCATAGCTTTTGAGTGGGTAGATCAAGGGGAAAAAGACTGTTTTGTGGCAGTTCAGGAAATATTTATTAGTAGAAAGCAATCCACTAGGAAGTGTTTCTCGATCTGGTTCATTACTCTGAGAATTTAGCCAGCAGGTGCTATGATCCAGGACATTATAGAGTATCTGCTTCACCTTAAATCCTTGGGTCTTTTTCTGAGTTTGCTGAGAGTCCACTTAGCTCCATTCTCAGAAATGCTTCCTCTCATTCAAGGGAAGTCATTTTTTTCCAAATCCCATGGTGGTTAGATTTTTTTAAAAGGCATTTGTTTGCGTTTTTCCTTCTGTAAAAGACACACTTTTGGACTTTATGTTGTACTATCAGCCCTGATGGGTCCTCCCTTTGAGCGTTTGGCAACCTGTTCTTTGCTTCATCTCTGTCAAAAGATATCCTTTCTCATTGCAGTTATATCAGCCGAAAGAATAGGTGAGCTTCAAGCTGATGGCAGGTCCTCCATATACCCAATTTTTCAAAGATGAAGTAGCCTTAAGGTCACATCATCAGCTTTTAATTATGTAGTGTGGGCATTTAATTTGACCCAGATAATATGCCTGCCTGTTTTTCCCCCGAAGTTGTACTGAAATGAATAGGAAGAGTGCCTTCATGCTTTGGATGCAAGGCGAGCACTGGCCTTTTGTCTGGACAGCCCTAAGCCCTTTAGTTTATCTCCTTAGCTCTTTGTCTCTTTTGCTGACAGAATGAAAGGTCAGATAATTTCAGCACAAACAATTTCTGAATGGATTATTTCTTGCATCGCCCATCCACTGCACAGACTGTTGGCCCATTCAACAAGGTCTCAAGCTGCCTTGTTAGCATTTTTGTGGGATATTCCCATATTATTAGACATCTGTCGGACACTGGTTCTCTGTGCATCTCTCCACTGACCATTGCACCATCACAACAACTTCAAGATCTGATGCAAACTTTGGGAAAGCAATCCTACAGTCACTATTTAAGTAGATTCTGAGTTCCATCTCGTAACAGCACTGCTTGTGAGTCACCTGAGTGGAATATACACGTGCAACCACTCAAAGAAGAAAAAATGATTATATCTTCAAGAGGTGATTCACATATGTATTCCATGACCTGTCACCTCTGCCTTGGTGTCTTGAGACATGTTTCATTTGAGAGGAACTGAGTGGGGTCAGGGCAACACCATCCTTATATAGCCTTAGGAGGAGCCCCAAGAGTTCCAGGGTGCGTGCACAGCCCCACTGGGTACTGCTGCCAGGAAGATCTGTGATTCCAGCATGCTGGGTGTGCATACACCTGAGTGAAATACACATTTGAATCACATCTTGAAGAACAGTTACAGTACAGGTATGTAACCACAGTCTCCCCTCCCCCATTTGTGTATGTTCTGGTTAAATGTTGTCATTGAAAGTTTTCATGGAAGAAGTGTGGTTTAAATGAGGTACAGAAAGGGAGGAAGTTCTGAGCATCAGGGAGTCATGGAAGAATGAGCAAGGGCAAGTGAGTAAAGGAAACAAAACAACCATTTGGAAGGGAGATTTGGGAAATGCTTAGATAACAGGAATTGGGAGTAGTGGGAAATGAATATGGAGGTCTAGGCAGAGGAGTTTACAGCCCTGCAGTTGAAGATAGAATGTTTGAACATGATGTGGAAGGAGGCAGGGAAGCCAGTGAAGGAATATGAGGAAGAGTGACTTAGAGCAACATGCAAGCAGTATGGCTTTTACAAATAGCATTTTGTATAGCCTAGAAGAGGATGAAATGACATGGCAAGAGGCCAGAATTGAAGACATTGATCTTGACATGGATAGGAATTTTAATTTGAAGATGAAGAGGGAAGGAAACTTTTAGTGAAGGCTTAAGGATGAAGGCTTTGGCATTAGCCTGTCTATGTATTAGCAAAGGAGGAGACAAATCATATGACACTGAGATTATGAGCCTGGTAAAAGGATGATGATATCTGTCAGTTTATGGAAAAACCCAGAGAGGGAAGATGAGATATTCAAAATTTTTTATGGTTTTGTTATGGTTAGTTTGAGATGATGGCTATGTATCAAGAAGGTGATGTGAAGGAGCCATACTGAGATGCAAACAACAAACAAAAAGATTAGAGGTATCGAGAAATTTGAGATTTGTCATCTTAAAGATTATAACTAAAACTCTGGAAATGGATGAAGTCACCTAATGCGAAAGTATAGAGGGAGAAAAAGAGAGGCCGTATGGACGAAGATAGAACCCTGAAGGACTCCGATAGAACTGGAAAAGGTGGAAGCAAAATGCGTGATTCATGAGCTAGAAAGAGAACTAGGAGAGTGCAGAATTGTAAAAATCCAGAGAGGAGAGCAAGTGGGAGATGATGGGAGTAGTCAGTTGAGGTGAAAGTTGTTGATACCTTGAGGAGAACAACTCTGGTGGTGATGCCCTTAAGCTTGAGAAGCAGGAAGTTGTTAGTGACATGAGTTAGAGCAGTTTCATTGGCATGAAGAGGTGGAAGCTGGATTACACGGTATAAAAGAGTTATAGCAGAGAAAGTTAAGACAATTGGTGGGCATCCTCAAGGACCTTTGTGCCAAAGGGAGATGGGCAGTAGAAAGATAATGGGTCAAAGGGATTTTAGAATAAGGTATGTTACAGCATACTCAGAGGCTGAAGGAAAAGAATCAAGGTGGTGGAGAGAAAAGTTTAGGACTGGTTTCATTAGCCATGGGGAAAGTGGAGATGTAAGATGAGTAGGTCACCTAGACCACTATATTCAGATGTTGTTTGGATGCTGCTTGTTGCATGCTTTTGGGGTGGGGGCAACGGGGAGAGGGAGAAACAGTTTTTTTCAAAATTCTGGTATATGCAATTTGCATGGACACTTGTGGACACATACAGGAACTTGCCCCAATCATCTACAAAAGTCTGTATCAGCAATCAGCATTAATCCTTCCTGTCAGTATACTCATGGGCTTATTAAAACAGGGGGTGGAGCAAATTGGGCACATTGGGTTTCAGTTGTTTAAATGCTTCTGTGATCGAATAGCTTGTCCATCATAGAGTATGCATTGACATGCAAATCTCCATGACAGGAGTACCAACTTTGGACTTTCCCTCACCGCATTGGTGCCCAACAGATAACTATTTGGTGATGGTTTGCAATGGGAACTACCACTCTTGCATTGTGAGCAGAGCCCTCATCCTGGTAAAGTGACACTACAATGACAGCACTAGCCCACTATAAGTGTACAAAAAAAAATCATCCAGATGTGGGTCTATTTTTGTAGGCACATCCATGAGTTTAACTTTTTATATTAAAGTATGTGGCAGCCAGTGGGTTCCTCTTTTTTGTGGAGTCAAGAGAATATTATTTCAGGAAGTATATAAGTTAAAATGTAACTTATAAGGTAGGTAAAAATCTGGGGCCTGGTGAGTTGGGAGTGTCTCGTTAAAAGACCTTGACCTTTTGTGAGGGTATGTTTACAAAGTACAAGAAATAGAAGAAACTCATGTATTTCAAAATTTGACATAAGAAAGAGTTCACTAAAGCATTACTCATAGCTTACTGTTTAACGGAATAATTTAGAATTCTGTTTTTTTTATCACTTTTCTTTAGGTAACATTTCAGTAATTGCATTACCAGTTTCCAGCACCAATTCCCCAGCTAAGATTTTGCCAAAAACCTTAGGACCAATAAACGTGAATGTTGGACCCCAAATGGTAAGTACTCTAACTCTGAGCAACATTACATTGTGTAACTATATGGATGACTTTCTGTTTACTTAACATAAAAAGGTTAAAAGTGAAAGTACAAACTACCACTGCAACTACTCTTCCAGCTATAAATGCAGTTGAAGAGACATAAGTGCTCACCCTTGTATCCACAGGTAATGAAGTGCGAACAGTATTCTTGGCACTTTACCATAACACCACTCCCAGGAGAGATTCTATATGGGCATACATACCAACATGTTGTAGAGTGAGTGGAGGCTCCTTGTGCAAAAATACGCAGCTACATCTATTACGTGACATTTATTTTTTAATCAAAATTGTATTGAAAAAAACATTTTTTCCCCTCCAGAATGTTGCTGCTGCTGTTGAATATTTTTATGTGCAACATTCCCTCCACACAAGAGGAGAGAGTGTGCCTGGAATTCTGTTATTTGCCTTGACTTTCAACTTATTGTTATATCTGTAACAGTACTAAAAATGGTATGTTGTTGTCTATACTAGCTAAGCAGTGTACAGCACTGGTTCAGGAGGATCCATTTTGAGAACTATTTTCAGCAACAGATCAATTTCTTAATGGATAGGACAGTAGTAGTGCTGCATGCATAAACTAGACGTAGTAGTAAGCTATTGCTTGGAATACATGATATACAACAGCCATCCAAGGCATTTTACAAGAATTTGTTGTAATGGTTTCTAGTTTGCAAAACCCATAGTCTTCAGTGATTTCTGTCCAAGTTGAACAGGAAACCACAAGTACTATAGCTAGTCCTGCGCCTTGCATTTGGTGTTAGCTAAAAGCCTTGCTCCTAGAGTAGTACTGAGCATTTTGGAATTAGTGTTTCAAGAGTTCCTGAAATGAACTTTGTAAGACATGCTATATTGATGCGCTAGAATGTTTTTACCAAAAAAAGTGTTGTTATGTGGATGCCATGAGTGATTGCAAAGAAAAAGAGTGAGTTAATACAATCACTGCTCTGCAAACACACTCCCAGTGTGTGCATATGATTTTTTTTGTTTGTTTTTGTTTTTTGCAAAAATGGAACCTGTAATTCACAACTCTTGGCCATGATAGCAATAGTGAAAGCTGTAACATAGAAATAAATTGAGCATTTTTACCACCCTGTCACCTCGCTCATCTAAGCACACACGTGCTCTCCAAGGTTAGACAACATAGTGTATAAAATGGGTCTTGCATGTAATATTGAAACCTATGCAGGGTGACCAGTCAGCAAGTGTGAAAAATCGGGACAGGGGGTGGAGTGGGGGAATAGGCACCTATATAAGACAAAGCCCCAAAAAATTGGGACTGTCCCTATGAAATTGGGGCATCTGGTCACCCTAAACATACGGCATTGCTAATTGACTTCACACAAAAATAATCTTTGCTTTTTACTAGCCAGCTTCTTACCTTATCTATCTGCTGACATGGTAACTCAATTTTTGGAGACAGTTCATAAAACCTAAGTCCACAGTTAAATCCCTCTAGTTTTTTGTCACAATGAAAAATTCAAGCAAACTTGAAGAGGAGGTTATCGTCTACCTTGTTAACTCTTCTATGTTTTCTTGAGACTTTTTAAAAGCAAAATTTAATGTTAACCTTTGTGAGTCTGCCTCCACCCTTTTAATAAAAATACACACCCCACCTCCATAGCTTTTCATGGAGATATTTCTTCTGCAGCCTGAAACATCTATTCCCTTGAGAGTGATTATCTTCTACCATCTTCAGTACACATACTCTGGCAAGCACAGCACTGAGCTAACTAAAATTAGCCAAAAATGCAACAGTTTACAATTAAAGATATTGATCATCATATAGGTTTTTCTTTATTATAAAGCTATTTCTTTAAGCAATATTTTTTATAAATAGAATAGACTCAGAACTTAATTTTAACTGAACATATGCTAAGAAAAGAGTAAACACATCAGTTCACATCATGGAGAAAAGCCATCAAAACATCAAAATGAATACAGTTGATGTAAGAGCATAAATTTAGAAAATGTTTCCCTAGCTGCTGTAGTAATATCTTACACAGTTAAGGAATAAAACAGAATACAACATTTTGATGTAATTCACACTATTATGGAACTTACTCTTAGCATTTAGTTTGCATAGACAGTGATGAGGGCCCTATAAATATCGGCATAGCAAAGCAGCATGGAACTGTTTTTATATCTTGAGGGCAAAAGAGACTTAAGCACCTAAGTTCCACTGACTTTCAGTAAGACTTAGGGTGTGTCTGCACTACAAAATTAGGTTGATTTTATAGAAGATGATTTTTGGAAATTGATTTTATACACTCAATTGCGTATGTCCACACTAAGCACATTAAGTCCGCGGAGTGCATCCTCACTTCCGTGGCTAGCGGTGCACTGTGGGTATCCATCCCACAGTTCCTGCAGTCTCTGCTGCCTATTAGAATTCTGGGTTAAGCTCCTAATGCCAATGTCTGATGGGGCAAAACTATTGTTGCGTGTGGTTTCGGATACATGTTGTCAGTCACTCCCCCTCCCCCGCAAAAGCAACGGCAGACAATCGTTTTGCACCTTTTTTCCTGGGTTACCCATGCAGATGCCATACCACGGCAAGCATGGAGCCCGCTCAGCTCACCGTCACCACTGCTGTTGTGAGTATTGTAAACACCTCGCGCATTATCCTGGAGAATATGCAGAACCTGGCTAAGAGGAGGATTTTGATGAGGACATGGACACAGACGTTCCTGAAAGCATGGGCTATGGCAATTGGGACATCATAGCGGCACTGGGGCTGGTTGATACAGTAGAACGCCGATTCTGGACCAGGCAAACAAGCACAGACTGGTGGGACCACATAGTGTTGAGGGTATGGGATGATTCACAGTGGCTGCGAAACTTTGGCATGCATAAGGCCACTTTCCTGGAACTCTGTGAGTTGCTTTCCCCCACCCTGAAGTGCAGGAATACCAAGATGAGAGCTGCCCTAACAGTTGAGAAGCGAGTGGTGATAGCCCTGTGGAAGCTTGCAATGCCTGACTGCTACCAGTCAGCCAGGAATCAGGGGTTGCTGTGATCCAAGTAGCCAATACAGTCATTGAAGTTCTGTTATCAAGAGTAGTGACTCTGGGAAGTGTGCAGGTCATACTGTATGGCTTTGCTGCAATGGAGTTCCCTAACTGTGGTGGGGGGATAGACAGAATACATATCCCCATCTTGGTACCGGACCACCTTGCCAATCAGTACATAAACCACAAAGGGTATTTCTCAATGGTGCTGCAAGCACTGGTGGATCACAAGGGACATTTCCACCGACATCAACATGGAATGGTCGGGAAAGGTGCATGACGCTCGCATCTTTAGGAACTCTGGACAGATCGAGCAGCTGCAAGAAGGGACTTACTTCCCAGATCAGAAGATTACTGTTCGGGATGTTGAAATGCCAATAGTTATCCTTGGGGAACCAGCCTACCCCTTGATCCTGTGGCTCATGAAGTCTTACACAGGCAGCCTGGACAGTAGAAAGGAGCAGTTCAGGTATAGGCTGAGCAAGTGCAGAATTGTGGTAGAATGTGCCTTTGGATGTTTAAATCTCACTGGCACTGTTTGCTGACTAGGTCAGACCTCAGTGCAACCAACATTCCCACTGTTATTGCTGCTTGCTGTGTCCTCCATAATATCTGTGAGAGTAAGGGGGAGACATTTATGGCGGGGTGGGAGATTGAGGCAAATCACCTGGCGTCCCATTTTGAGGAGCCAGACACCAGGGCGATTAGAAGAGCACAGCAAGGTGCGCTGCACATCAGAGAGGCTTTGAAAACCAGTTTCATGACTGGCCAGGCTTTGGTGTGACAGTTGTGTGTGTTTCTCCTTGATGCAAACCCGTCCTCTTTGTTGACTTTAATTCTCTGTAAGCCAACCACCCTCCCCACTCTGAAATAAAGTAACTATTGTTTTGAAACCATGCATTATTTCTTTATTAATTAAAAAAATATGAGATAAGACAGGGTAGCCGGGTGTAGTGGGGGAGGAGGGAAGGACAAGGCCACATTGCTTATTGAAGCCACACTAAAAATCAAACTGTTTGAATGACAGTCTTCTATTGCTTGGGCCATCCTCTAGAGTGGAGTGACTGGGTGCTCAGAGCCTCCCCTTTCCCACATTCTTGGGCGTCTGGGAGAGGCGGATATGGAACTTGGGGAGGAGGGCATATGGTTATACAGTGGATGGAGCGGGGTGGGGTTTGTGCTCTTGTTAGCTTTCTTGCAGCTCCAACAGACGCTTCATTATGTCCAATTGCTCCCCCAACAGACGCTTCAGCGTGTTCATTTGCTCCCCCATTAGCCTCAGCATTGTGTCCTGCCTCCACTCTTCACGCTCACTTAATTCTTTCCTGGCCTCTGCCACTGAATGCCTCCGTGCATTAAGCTGTGCCTATCAATGCGGGAGGACTGCATGAGCTTGGAAAACATGTCATTGTGACGCATTTTTTTTTTTTTTGCCTTCTAATCTGTGATCATCTCAGTCCCAGAGGTTATGGGGGAGCATAGAAACATTTGCACCTGGGGGGAGATAAAAAGAGAGAGTAAAATTTAAGGTGATACATTTCTGAGAACAAAAGGGAGACTTTTTCACAGTGAATCAAGCAATTCACAGCAGACAGCACCTGTGCTTAGGTACAAGGTTGCATTTTGCCTTTTATATTGAGCGCCTGCCGGTGTGGTGATACATCACACGTGGCTTGGCAACAGTATTCAGTTTCCAGGCAGCCATGGTAACCTTTTTGGTATGTGGAGTTGGCTTCTTATGCTTTCATAACATGTGGGAATGTTTTCAAACTGCCGCGCTCTCCTTTCCCAGAGCAAGCAATGGGTTGGGTTTCACATTTAAAAGGAGGGTCTGCAGTATTCAGGTAGATGTGCAGTACACACCTACCCCCACCTAGCATGACCAGACAGCAAATGTGAAAAATCGGGACTGGGCTGGGGGGTAATAGGAGCCTATATAAGAAAAAGACCCAAAAATCGAGACTGCCTCTATAAAATCAGGATATCTCGTCACCCTACCCCCACCCCACCACACAGCTATTCTCTGGGATGATCCCTTTCCCCGCTGCGTGGCTATTCTCCAGGATGAGCCCTTCACCCCTTTCCCCTGCCACGTGGCTATTCTCTGGGATGATCCCTTTTAGCCAAGCACAAACAGCCCAGCATGAACGGAGTCCTTTTACTGTTTCCTTACAAAATTTCTGCTATTTCAACGTGTAGCCGATTTGGGGTATGTTAGTAGTGTTGATGTAATTTATCCACTTAATATACTTTTATTTGATTAATTAAATTTTAATTAATAGTAATAATAATTATTGGATATTAATTAGTATGGGTTTGGCTCGCCAATATGTTTGACCAGAAGATAAAGTTCGTCCTGAGTCAGGCTTTACAGAGTTTATAACAGGAGCTTACACTGAGACAAATATAGTCATAAAGACCTTTTTATTAAAATCAATGAAACGATAAGCAAATGTTAAAACAGTTCAGGATTACAAAGTTACAAATATTATAGTTCTTTAAGATCTATATTTATGATTTATGCAAACTTGAATACCCACACTCTTGGTGCAGCAACATCTTGACGTTTTTCCACACCTCTGGCAGAGGAAGTTACTGCAAAATTGTTTGCGTTCTAATTTAACTCTGTATATGCTAAATGCTTTAACTAAAATAAAAACATAAGGGACATTAAATCCCTTTTCACTTAGTTTTGAAAAGAAATAATACTGCGGCCTATTAATAGTTAACAGCCATCGTAGATGGGTAACATTGATATGTAGGTGAAGGCAATGGAGAGTAGACAGGAGCAGATAGATGGGTAAAATTGCCTGTCTAATGGTGAATTGTCTCACCTTTTTATAGAGCATTAGTTGGAAATCCTTTCTCTTATGCCCAGATTTCATCTTTCCCCCACGGAAATGTTAGGGTATGTTTGCCCCATAGGCTAACATGTATGTGCATATGAATGACAGGTATGTACGCATTTGAGGTGTACTTGTTAGATTTGTGGGCAAAACCCCCCTTTTTCCACCCTTTATTGTTATTGGTACAGTTAAAGGTCTCCAGACATCTGCGGAGGTATTTTGTCTTATCACTTTTCTGAGTAAGAATCCCAAAATGTGCTGAAGTTGCTGAAGCGTCATACAGGATGTTTGACCTGTAGGTTTCTTGCATTTCAGCCAAACTTATTCTTAATATAACTCTATAAGCCTGTTACATCAAATACTTAAATTCATAAGAAAGACATTTATACAGACCAACAGATTAATCCTCAGGGCTACAAACCAGGTGACCATGAATGATATCACTCTACTGAGGCTAACACAGAAAGATATAGACCGGATGTTGCTTGCATGCAACCAAAACCCAGGACCATTCGCTGCTATGCTTTGTGCTGCAATGATTCTAGAATACTTGCTACTGGCTTGGAGTAGTAAAGTGTCCTACTGTGGAGGATAAAATAAGGCAGTCCTCCCCAGAAACCTTCTGCAAAGGCTTTTGGTCTTCCTTTCGGAGCTTGTTTGCAATTCTGGGACTGCATGGTCACCTGTGCTGCTGAGTGCTGCTGGGTTTGCCACGCTGACCAAACAGGAAATGAAATTAAAAAGTTCTCAGGGCTTTTCCTGTGTACCTCACTAGTGCGTCAGAGTTCAAAGTGCTGTCCAAAGCGGTCACAATGGAGCACTCTGGGATAGGTCCCGGAGGCCAATAACATCGATTTGCATCTGTACTACCCCAAATTCGACCCAGCAAAGTCGATTTTAGTGCTACTCCCCTCGCCGGGGAGGAGTACAGAAGTTGATTTTAAGAGCCCTTTAGGTCGACAGAACGGCGTTGGTTGTGTGGACGCATTCATTTTTTTTGGTCAGGGTTGGATGGAGGAATTCTGCAAGGAGTGGTTCCTGGCCCTACGCTAACATTTTTTATCAGTGACCTAGAAAAAAATCATCACTGATCAAATTTGAAGATTACACAAAGATTGGGGGAAGTAGTAAATAATGAAGAGCACTTAATAAGAATGAGAGAGAACCATCCGGTAAGCTGGGTGCAAAAAACAAAATGAGTTTAATACAGCCAAACAGAGCTATAGAGTCATTGAGTTTAAGTCCAGAAGGTACCCCCCGATCATCTAGTCTAATCTCTTGTATATCACAGGCCACCACCCACACACCAAACCCAGCAACCGAATTAGACCAAAGTATGACAGCCTTTAGGAGACTAACCAATTATGTGCCACAGGCAAAGCATAAGAGGGACCGAGGTGCCCCACTACCCAAGTGCAATGTCAGGGAGTTAAGTGAGAGATACCTAGATGATCTGGCAAGTGACCTGCAACCACATGATTCAGAGGAGGCAAAAAAACCACACCATCACAGCCAATCTAACCTGGGGGGAAATTCCTTCCCAACTCCACCTCTATCAATCAGTTAGACCTGTAGCATGTGAGCAGGAATCATCCAGCCGAGAGAGAGAATGTTGAGTATCACCTGAGTGCATTGGCTTACCCGGTCCAGTCTCTTACCTCCAACTGTGATCATTCCTGATGCGAATAGGAAGGCAAAAGGAAAACAAAAAACAAAAAAACCCACCACCCACAATGGACTAGGATGGGAGAGAAAATTCCTTCCTGGATCCTGCAGGTGATCAGCTGAAGCCCTGAAGCATGAGATTTTAGGAACCTGTAAGGAGATAGATTTGTTGTTCCCAGATGTAAGCTATATTTTCTGGATCATGGGCTCTATCCTTGGAAGCAGTAACTCAGAAAAAGACCTGAAAAGTCATGGTGGATTATCAATTAATGTGAGTTTCAACTGCAGTCGTTTGACAAAAGGGCTAATGCTGTCCTTGAATGTATAAACAGGGGAATGTGGCATAGGAGTAGGGAAGTCACAGTACCTCTTTGTTTGGCACTTGCAGTTGCTACTGGAATATTGTGGCTCATTCTGCTAGCCACAATTCAAGAAGGAAATTGATAAATTGGAAGGAAAAGCCATGAGTGTATTTAAAGGATTGAAAAACATACCTTACAGACAGACTGATAGACTATAAAAGCTGAATCTATTTATCTTAATAAAGAAAAGATTAAGGATGACTTGATTACAATCTACAAGTACCTATGTGGAGAACAAAATTTGATAATGGCTCTTCAGTCTCGCAGACAAAGATATAGCAAGATCCAGTGGCTGAAAGTTGAAGCTATACAAATTTAGACTGGAAATAAGGTAAACAGTGGGGGTGATTAATCATTGGAACAAATTACCAAAAATTGTGAAGAATTCTCCATCACTGGCAATTTTTAAATCAAGATTGCATGTTTTTTCTAAAAGATATGCTGCAGTTCGAACAGAAATTAAGTCAGGGAAGTCCTATGGCCTGTGTTCTACATAGATGATCACAATGTTGCTTTCCCAACGCACAGTCAACCTGTGGAACTCCAGAGAATGTTGTGAAGGCGAAGACCATAACAGCGTTCAAAAATAACTAGATAAATTCATGGGGGATAGGTCCATCAATGGCTATTAGCCAGATGGGCAGAAATGGTGTCCCTAACCTCTGTTTGCCAGAAGCTGGGAATGGGTGACAGGGGATGGATTGCTTGATGGTTGCCTGTTCTGTTCATTTCCTCTGTGACAGTGGCCAGTGCCAGGTGCCCAAAGACAGGATACTGGGCTAGATTGACCTTTGGTCTGACCCAGTAGGGCCATTCTTAAGTTCTTGCTTTATCTATTTAAAAAATTTCTCCTGGCCTTTGAAACTTTTTTAAACAAAACATAAACCTTGAGTCAAATCTAAAAGTGTCCCTTTTAAAATTAATAATAAAACATTTGTTCTAGTACATTTGTTTCAGAGATGAAAGGCTGTGTAGACAGGTACATGGAGAACTAAACTGAGAGTCAGGAGACCTGGATTCTGGTTTCCCAGCACAGTCACTAGCCTGCTGTGACTTAAATCCAGTTACTTTCCCTTTCTCTGCCTCAGTTTCTCCATTTGTAATATGAGGATACTGATTTCAGAGTAGCAGCCATGTTAGTCTGTATCCGCAGAAAGATCAGGAGTACTTGTGGCACCTTAGAGACTAACATTTATTTGAGCATAAGCTTTCGTGGGCTACAGCCCACTTCTTCGGATGCATGGAATGGAACATATATTGAGAAGATATATATACAGACATACAGAGAGCATGAAAAGGTGGGAGTTGTCTTACCAACTCTGAGAGGTAACTTAATTGGCCCATGAAAGCTTATGCTCAAATAAATTTGTTAGCCTCTAAGGTGCCACAAGTACTCCTGTTCTTTTTGAGGATACTGATGTTCACCTTTCTTTCATAAAGCATTGAAATCTATGAACTAAAAGTGCTGTATAGGAGCTAAGTATTATTACCGTTTATTTTCTCCTTTTTATTGGCCAAAAACTGTGATTCCAGTTGAAAGGATTGGTTTTGTACACAGATTTAGGGTTACAAGCCTGGTTACAAGCCCTTCAGATAAAAGCTGAGTACATTACTTATATATATATATTGTGACAAAGTTCCTCCTCTACTTTGGTGGGTCCTGCGCTTATTGGCGGATTTGTTCACCTCAGTGATCTTCCCCTCTTGTGGAACCCACAGTCTGGGTCAGCTCCTCCTGTGTCTGATCAGGAGTTGGGAGGTTTGGGGGGAACCCGGGCCCACCTCTACTCAGTTCCAGCCCGGGCCTGTGGATTGCAGCTTTGTTTTCCTATAGTGCGCTCTGTTACAGCTGCATGGACAGCTACAACTCCCTGGGCTACTTCCTATGGCCTCCTCCAAAACACCTTCTTATCGCTCACCACAGACCTTCTCCTTTGTGTCGATAAATGCTTGTCCTCCTCAATTCCTCCAGCAGTACCACTCTCTCACTCTCAGCTCCTTGACTCTGTCCCAGCTCCCTCTACCACCTCCTTCTTCCTCTGCTCCTCCTGCCTGACTGGAGTGCAGCTCCTTTTTAAACCAGGTGGCCCTGATTGCTAGCCGTTGATGTGGCTGCAGGTGTGCTAATTAAAGTAGACTATCTCTACTGCCTTCTGTTAGAGATCTAATTGGTCCAGGTGGCCTTGATTAACCTGGAGCACTGCCATTTGGTTTACCAGGTACTAGGGCATTTGTTTAGGCCTGGGGCGCTAACATACCCTGTTTCTCAGTACTTTACTGTAGCCATCTGCCTTGCCCATCCACCAATATGTATAGATTATAAATTATAAATAGATGCAGGAGCTATAGAATCCTCATGGGCCTCGCTATGGAAAAGATAACTCGGACATCAACTCAGTATTAGAATGGCAATATAACGAAAAAACCATGTTTAGTGAGAGCACTTCAACCTCCCTGGCCACACGTATAGCGAGACCTGTAAGGTGGCCATCTGCAGCGCAAAATCTTTCAAGGACCAGACTTCAAAGAGAAACTGGCTAAGGCTTCAGTTCATCTGCAAATTTGACACTATCAGCTTCAGGCTGAACAAAGACTTGAATGGTGCCAACTACAGGAACAGTTTCTCTCTCTGGTTTTACACCTACAGCTGCTAGAACCATGGGCCTCATCCTCCACTGAGCTGAACTAACGTCGTTCGGTTATCTCTAGCTGCTTGCTAGCATATATACCTGCCCATGGTGAATTTCCCTACATCCATCTGAAGTTATCCACATTGAAGCTCGAGGCTCACGTTTAGTCTAAGCCATTTGCTCTTTAGGTTAAGCCAAATCCTGCTCAAACTAACAAAAAATCTGTTACTTATGAGATTCAAAAAAAAAAACCTTAGGGTTTTAAAGGCAAACTTAAAAACCCAGTCTAAACTCACCTCATCTGAAAATAAGCAGGAACAATCACAGGAAGAAGGTCCATAGGATTTGTCTCAGATCTGCTACTAATTGGTAAGTCTCTGTCGGTTGTCTGTTTAACCTTATCAATTAGGAATTTTTCTAATATTTATTACAATTTGCAACCAGTTTATTGATCTCTCAATAGGACATTTCAATAGTTACTGGGTTTCTAAGAGAGTCCACTTAAACTTGTTGGCTTCTGTAAAACTGATTCAGCAGTTTTCCAGAGTTAGCACGCGTCGTTAGTCTCGTATCGTGCAAAAAGAACAGGAGGGTACTTGAGGCACCTAAGAGGACCTAACACATTTATTTGAAGCATTAAGCTTTCATGGGAATACAGCCCACTATTCAGATGCATAGACTGGGACATACTACAGCAAGGAGATAATTTATTACATACAGAGAACATGAAAGGTGGAAGTAGCCATACCAATTGTAAAGAGACCATCAAATGAGGTGAGCTATCATCAGCAGGGGAAAAAAAAACTTGAAGGTAATTGAGGATGGCCATAGAGTGAGATACTTTAAACGGAGAAATGATTCAATTAGTGTATGGCCCAACTATTCCAGTCCTTTGTCAAACCTAAGTTAATTGATCTAATTTGCATATTTATTCAAGTTCAGCAGTCTCTTGGAGTCTGTTTTTGAGTTTAATTGTGTAAAATTGTCCACCCTCAAGTCTGTCCTGAGTGGTTAAAAGAGGTTGAAGTGTCTTCCCACTTGATTTTGATGTAGTTATATCCGTGATGCAGAATTTGTTGTCGATTTTATTGTTTTGCATAGAGACTGTCCAGTTTGGCACATGTATATGGCAGAGAGGCATTGCGGCACATGATGGCATATATCATGTTGGTAGATAGTGGAGGTGAACAGCGCACCTTTGTGCGGAGCTGATGTGAGTACGTTCCCATGTAGGGGTCACTTGAATAGATACCGTGTCAGAGTTGGCATTGGGCTTTGTTTGCAAGGAATAGATTCCTGGCTTAGTGTTCATAGAGTTGTATGTGTGTTGCGGTTCTGACTGTGTATTTGCTTCAAGGTTTGGGGGCCTTGCTCTGTGAGCGAGGGACTGTCTGTCTCCCAAGTTCTAGAGATTGAGGGTTTCATCTTCAGAATAGGTGTTGATCTTTTGATGATTGCACTGGCGGGTTTTGTTGGGCTGAGGTGACGGCTCGTGGCGTTCTGTTATTTTTCTTTGTTGTGGCCCTGTCTGTAGTGGTGACTTTGGGTATTTTCTGGCTCTGTCAATCTGTTTCTTCACTTCAGCATGGTAGGTATTGTAGTTTTAAGAATGCTTGATAGAGACAAACACCCTACAAGATCTCTTGTCAAGGGACTGCAGCAAATGCTGTTGCTATCTTAGAGCTTGTGCTGTTAGACAATGGATCCACTGTAGTGTGTCGGATGGAAGCTGGAGGCATGTAGGTAAGTATAGCGGTCAGTAGGTTTCTGATATAGGGTGGCGTTTATGTGACCATCACTTATTAGCACAGTAGTGTCTAGGAAATGGACCACTTTTGTGGATTGGTCTAGGCTAAGGTTGATGGTGGGATCGAAATTGTTAAAATCATGGTGGAATTCTTCGAGGGCTTCTTTTCCATGGATCCAGATGGTTCAGCAGTGAAATGCTTGTTAACTTTAGGCATTGAATACCACTGTATGTGTAGGTACCTTCTTCTGAATGACTGAATAGGACTACTATTATGCTTAAAGGTAAACATATCCTTAAGTGTTATGCTGAACTGGGGCCAAAGTGTACTTGAAATTTAGTTTCTTTTGTATGTGTCCAATGTCCCCTGTTTAAGAATTCTAAAGTTGAGGAGAGACTCAATTTGTTGATGATGGATGTTTCTTTTTTCTGGATTAAAGTCTCCATGTAAGATCCACAGAACTAATCTAAATTCAATCTTGGATCTCAAAATTGGGGGCCGGGGGGAATAACTGCACAAACACATACATACTCTAAATACAGTTCTGATTTTACTGTGGTTCACAACTTTTGTTGTTTCTTGTTTATATTGTAATGAAAACAAAAAAAATCTTACTTCAATAAGAGCAAATTATCATTCTAGCCATTGGAACTATGCATCTTTTAGTAAGGTATCTTCAATTCTTGATTCCACTTCCCAGGTCAGTAAGAGGCTGGACACTGTACAGGTATTTCTTTCTTCTCTATAGGTAGGTCTCATAGTGGCATAGTAGGTGGTGTGTCTAGCAGCACATATCAGCACAGAAACAAAGGACCAACATGCCTATCCTTCAGGTCAAAGGTTAGGTACCACAGTGCAGTTGCTGCAGGTGAACAGAAGGTGGGACATAAACTGCCAAAGAGGAAGTGGTAGGCAAATCCCATTCTTCTCCAGCCTAGACCAGAAAGTCTTTCTTTTTTTTAAAGAACCAGGGGAGCAAAGAGTTCATTCAGAAAAAAGCCTGCTGTCAAAGGGGCTAAAGTATTAAATCAGTGGCTTAAAATATTTTAAAGTACTATTGCAGCTAGATGTTTAGTAATTTTTGGGCCACTTAGTCACAGATTTGATCACAATATTTAAATTCATGATAAAAGATGGTTCATTGAAGCTCCAAAGTGCCATCCACAACCCACGACATTGACATTTTATTTTATTTATGTTAGTGTGCAGATCTTTATAATATCCTCATCCCTCTTCTTTTATGTGTTTTTCGATCAGCAGTAAAATACTTAAAGATGGTATTTAAATAATTCTGAAGACCAGTGGTGGTGAACACATCGTTGCGATTAATAGGAACAGTCCTAACTTCTCACAGAGCTATTGTTTCATCTTGTCTTCCCACTCAGGCAAAACTCACCATATTAATTTATATCAACTTTATATTTTGAACTTTGCAGCCATAATGGCTAGCAACAATTTTTTTTAGAAATGTTAGATCCTGAAGCAAAAGGTGGAAACCAGCACAGAAAGGTGCAAACTAGATCAGCCACCACAAAGTGGCTCTGTTAAATCTTCTGGGCTCCGCTAAACCTGCTGAGGCAAAATAGTTTGATGTATCAGTTATCATATCCACTTTGGAGCCTTGCCAGGAGGACTTAGGTAAACCTAAGAAGGAGAGGAAAGTAGAAGCTTACTCTGACCTCTTGTAGGAGCTCTCCATCTCTACTGTGACTTCTTGCTCTCTGCCCTTCCTACTCAGTTCTGGGGGTAGTACTCCTTCATAGTTTGGAACATGCACAAGTAGTCACTGCTCACAACAGTCAACTGGCTACAAACTTTTTTTGAGCAGTGCTTCTCCTGGAACTGAAGAGAGATATGGTGAGAGTCCTTTGGAAAACCAAGCAGTCATAAAGGTAGGGAGTTGGATGACTCTTCACATACATCATCTATCCAAAGCACCCCAATCTAGCACCCATAGCAGTAGCATCATGTGTGCCTCCAATATCGTTCTACTCACAGTAACATCTACTTGGCTGCTGCTTACTTTACCCCAATCCCACAATCCTCTGCAGCCAGAGAAGATAGTGGAACATGATTGCTAAGGATTGGAATCTTTGAGAGAAGAAAGGTTTCAGAGCGGTAGCCGTGTTAGTCTGTATCAGCAAAAAGAACAAGGAGTTCTTGTGGCACCTTAGAGACTAACAAATTTATTTGTCTCTAAGGTGCCACAAGTACTCCTCCATTCTTTTTTTGAGAGAGAGAGAGAAGAAAGAGCAGCTGCTTTTGGGTTGTGGGAGGAGAAAGATTTAATGAGTTTGGTAGCCAGGAACTTCTTTAGTTCTTTGCTACTGGGTTGTTTATGGCTTTGAAGAAGTGACCTTACTCTCAGTTCCCCATTTGTAAAATAAAGATACTTATACCGTTCCTTGGAAGTAATTGAATGAGGATTAGTTAGTTTGTACTGGATCTTGAAGAGATTGTTAGCCAATATACATATGTAAGGCATAGTATAACCAAATTCATCGGTATGATATGCATAGACATTGGGAAGTTATGTTGTCTGAATGTATTATACTCTTCCCATGATTCTTTTCACTCACAGCCGGGATCCCACAACATTGCAAAGCTGAAGTCAGCTTTGGCATTAAAAAATAAGAAACTTGTCAAAACAAAGATACATTAATATTGTATACTAAGTACTGTTAGGGAGAACTTTCGTGACTCCTCAACAGTTGGAATTTAGTATTCAAAAAGAGAGATGGGAAAGTATAGGAATGTACCAAGGTCAAAAGTGGCAGAAACCAGAAGGTTAAACTTAGGCCATGTCTACACTACCACTTTTGTCAGTATAACTTATGTCACTCAGGGATGTGGAAAAAAACAACCCTGAGCGACGTAAGTTACACCGACAGAAGCGCCGGTGTGGTCAGAGGGAGAGATTCACGCGCAGACATAGCTACTGCCGCTCGTGGAGATGGTTTTATTATGTCGACGGGAGAGCTCTCTCCTTCCGACATAGAGCGGCTACACAAGCGATCTTACAGCTGCATGAGTACAGCTGTGCCACTGCAAGCTCATTAGTGTAGATACAGCCTTTAACTTTAAGTGATGTGTAAAGAGTTGTGTAGCTTATAAAATCATACTATAAATACAACTAGTTGAAATGTGTATCTTTTGAAGCATACTTTCTATGTGAGGGGAACATTCTGCGAGATAAGAATTGCTTCCCAGAAGGAGGGTACATATGTCTCTCTTTCGTATTGTTGTGTTTTGTCTTTAGACAATAAATGTGGCTAAATTGAGCCTCTTGAACATTTTTAATACTGAACCATGAGTATAGCCAAACAAATGGCTACCGTTTTAGTCAGTAATGTATTATATGTTAATTATTTTACTGAGTGTCAGAGGGATAGCCGTGTTAGTCTATATCCACAAAAACAATGAGGAGACTAACAGATTTATTTGAGCATAAGCTTTCATGGGTAAAAAAACCCACTTCTTCAGATGCATGGAGTCTTTAAGGTGCCACTGTACTCCTAATTATTTTACCAGTTTCTGTTGTAATTCACCTGAACGTTTGGGCCTCATCCACACTGAACAGCCATGATCTAGGTCTTCACTAGGAAAAATGAGTCTTTTTAAACCATGTTAAAATCCTAGTGAAGGTAAGAGAGTTAGTTTTAACCAATTTTAGCTGGTTGATGTAAACACTAGGGGCTTAGCTTAACCTGCTGAAACATGTGAATACTACAGACTACCTATTCTATACTAAGACTTTACCTTGTGGTCATTACAATGGGTTAGCTAAAACATGGTAAGAACACACCTTTTTTCCCCAGTGTGAACAAGCCTTTCCTGATGCAGTGTACAATTGCCCTCTGATTGCCCA